>NW_010393813.1:4903-15489 GCF_000710305.1 Buceros rhinoceros silvestris | reverse complement strand
TTTAGATATCTCTCCTGCTTTCTCTCTCTGTGTTCCCTCATTCCCTCTCACTTGGTGTTTTCTGCCATTTTAAAACTGTGTTTTTCACAGGGGCATCACGGACTCCTCTGATTGGCTCTGCTCTGGGCTGTGGTGGGTCTGCTGCTGAGCTGGCTGGAATTGGTTGTGTCCAGCACAGGGCAGCCCCTGGCCTCCTCCCACAGAAGCCACCCCTGCAGCACCCTCTGCCCCCACTACTGAAACCTTACCACATATTAACTAAAAGAAGGAATTGAAAAGAAAATGGATAAAAAGGTAAGATCTAACGTACCTAGGATGCAAAGCCAAAACGACTGTAAGTAGGGGAAGATAGTAGTGTAAGGAATTCATTGTAACGGAGGCAATAAAAAGGGAAACCCTGGTAAAGTTCCGTGTAAATTTTGAATAGGAAATATTTTCTTTGTTCAGAGGTATTTGCACTTTGCAAGGTTCAGCACCCTTGTATGCAGTTATAGTACTTGCTGAGCTTTGTATAGTATCAATTCTTGAAAAGTAATTGATGCTCTGATAATGAAATTCTATTCCAAATGTCCAGAAATGTGGAAATACCAAACAGCAGCACTCTGCAGGGAAGGCTACAAGTTTAAATTCTGACTCTAAAAAAATTGTAATTTGCCACATATTTTCAACATACAGAAAATGTCAATCTGTGATTGTTAGCAAGCTCCTGCATGTCTAATTCCAGTCACAAACATTTGAAAAAGTGATGCAAATGGTTTTTTTAGGGTTTTTTTTTCAATTGTACACATTAACACTTTTTACATTACTTCAAGTTCAGAAGTTAATACAACTGAACAAACTCAACTGTTTTTCTATAATATTAATTAAAGGATTTCAGTGAAGGAAAAAATTCCTTTGCATTAGGCGGAAACATCCAGACCTGCTTTCTTTTTATTAATTAAGATATATATGAAATTAGCAATATTTATAAGCAATCATTGCATTTTCTAATGCATATTTTGAGCCCATATTGATTTGGGTAAATTTGTTTCTGCTGAGGTCAATAATGGTAAATGACTCATGCTCTGCATGATATGACTCAGTCCTTTGAATTAAATTATTGTAATTATTGGTAGTTATTTTGTAAAAATAGCTGTTACTACATATGCAGTGTAACTGTATTGACTGTATCATACTTTTCTTTTAAAATTTCTTAAATTAATTCAGAATTCTTGAAAGTTGAAAACGATGTTTAGGCTAAAAGATCAGAATTTTCCCATAGGATTCTGCACCTCCTTTTGAGGCAGTTTTTCTAACCCATAGGTTTGCCTGTATCCTCTGAAATGATGCTACTAGTTTTAGTAGTATGGACAAAGATACACTGGTAGCTTAGGATTTATCACTTGGGACCTTTGTCAAGAAGTTAGGTCTACCAGGGTGAATGGTGACATTACTTCAAACGAAATCATAGGAACTATACTAATCACATCTTGGGACCTTTGTCAAGAAGTTAGGTCTACCGGGGTGAATGGTGACATTACTTCAAATGAAACCATAGGAACTAAAATAATCAGACCAAACTCAAACAGCCCAAACCTGCCTATTTGTTCTGGATTTTGCAGTAAACACAGTCTAAGCATTAGATTGCTGTGATGCCATGGGATAGTACACATTCATCTGCTTCAGATTCTTATCACCAATTCAGATATTATGAACAATACATCAGGAAAGACACGGAATAAAGCAGAATATAACAATTGCTGGACTTCTGATTGCACATTGTTGCAGAGAAAAAACATGATGACAGAGCAAGAGCGTCCTGTGCTTTCTCATTTGTCGGGTAGTTGTGTTTTTAAAAAAGAAAACAAACTATGTTTTCAGCGGCAGTGACGGAGAAGAATAATGTTTTACATTCATGTCTGTGTAGCAAGTGCTCAAAGAGAATTAGTCAGGCTCAAGAAAAATGTTTCTGTTCTAACATTGCATTGGGTAACTCCTTCTGGGAAAACACTGACCACCACAAAGAAACTCCTGTTCTTTCTTCCATTTTTTTTTAACCAGACTACACTTAGAATAGCAAAATGTACTGTAACATCAAAAATTAAAGGGCAAACGTGAGTATTTATAGCCCGCTAATGCAGTTGAAAAAATAATTTTCCAACAGTCTTGAGAAGACATTTGGGTGGAAATTTCTTCTAGTAAAGTGGCGCATAATAATTAACTTGCAAAAAATCTTTGATACAATGGTAGAAAGGTGAGATATTTTTGTTTTGCAAGATATTTATGGTTGAAAACCTATATTAATTCTTTATGATGTTGAAAGAGTTTCCTGGTTTTACCTCCAGGACCAAAGGAATGCTGTCTAGTCTTTCCCATTTCACAGATCAAAGAGAGAAGTGGAGGCTCTTTTAGACATAACGACAAAACCTCCACTGAATTCCATGAGACTAGCTTTTTTCCAGCTGTCTTCATGCAAATTGCTTACAGTCCAAATTGTACTGGTGAGAAATACAGTGGGAAGAAGTAGGAAGGAAAAACTAAGATTCTGAAGTTGTTTTCTTACTTTGTCCGTGTATAAATTATGAAAAAATATATTTTATGCAGAGATGTAAAAAAAGATAAAAATTGTAATTGAAAGCCCTGTAAGATATATTTTTTCTGCATGCAATGGCTTGTTCTTTTGGCTGTCTGATCCAAAGCACATTGCAGTCAAGGAGGTATTTTTCCATAAATTTCAAAACACACTCCAGGAGATAACTTGTAGAAAACTATTATATACAGTAAACATAGTGAAGATGTGGGGAGTTTAGAATAGGCATGTAGAGAAGACACTATTCTCCATTCTTACCAACAGTCCCACACAGCTGTTAATGTAGAAGATTGATTTTAAAGAAGCAATAAATTAGCTCAGACTTCATGAGTGCTCAATATTTTATCCCTGATACAACTTTCCTGAGATAAAATTCAGAGACCATGCAGAGTTGAGTCTGTGGCATTTTTTAACTTTACTCTCAATGTTAAACAACAGTTTGTTCATCAGAATGCAACTATTTGATGTAATTTTTCTTTTTGGAGACCTGCTTTTATGAAGGTTAGGTCTGGCTAGATAATCCTTGAGTGTGACAACGGTTTTGGTGCTGAAGGACAAGGAGCGACAAAAGGTTGCAGTGCACAACTAAAGCCTGCATGTTATGATGTTTCTAAATAGATATAAATCATACACTGAAGTGTCACTGAATGAGTAACACACATGCTTTTCATATCCAGTCAAACTTTAAGAGAATGAAATATGTTTGCTAGTATCAACTCACCCCACTAGACAGTAATCCACATCGCAAGAAACACTTAATTGAGTCCATTTGGCAGTTGCTGCTCAGCAGGGGCCTTGTAATGAAATAACATGTAATAACATACCTCTCATCCCTAGAGAGAGTATCCCTGCAGGTCAAGGTTGGGGGCATTTCAAGGGCAAGGTCAGGTAGCTTATGTTGTAGCTGCTATTGCCACATCAAATTGCATCTTTTTTTTTTTTTTTCCCCCAAAATGGAGTAAATTAATTTTATGGACTATTTTCTAGCTTTTAACTCTCTTGCACAGTTGTCTGTCTGGTCCCCCTGCAAAACCCCGGTAATATTAAAACAGGGCATTATCACTGAAAACTAAATACACTATGAAAATGGATTCATGTTTCTTATTTGTTATTTACTAAATTAATCCTAATGGATGACTCTAGGATTTCTTGTCAGTTACTACACAAAGACTTTTCCTGTCAGCGAAGACAATCGTTATAAACTAAGCCACCAGAGTATCTAAACGGTGGTACATACCTCACAAGAAATGCTGAGCACCTTGCGGAGTTGGACATGGTGTTTCAAGAGATACAAAGGAAAGCCAGTGAAAGCAAATGAATTTGGTTTCCACTCTATAATACTATTGTATAGTAATTAAATATTCTTAGAAAATCTGAATGTATTTTGAATGGTTTTTTGTCTTTCCAGATGCCTTTATCAGAAAAGCTTTCAATATTGATTATTATTTGTACCGTACATCAAGCCCAGTTTCACTAAAGCTAGCGAGGATTTATGTATCTGAAAAGCTTTCCGCTCAGTTTCTGAAGCTTCCTAAAGCTTCTGATGCCACACTGAGTGCTTCCTTATTGAAAGAAATCAACAATCAACAAGTTAAAGAATGAGTATATCATTACCTCTCTTCAATAAAACTGATTTTTTTCCCCATTCATGATCTTTTACTGAGCTACTTAGATTATGCCTTGATCTACTTGACTTGTGGACTAGGGAATTGTAGCCAAGGGAAGTTCTCATCTCCACTTTTGAAATGGTTTTTGTTTCCTTGTTTTATCCAATAATGTTATAATGTAGAGCCTGTACACAGAATCACAGAATTATTTTTGTTGGAGGAGACCTTTAAGATCATCAGTTCACCCTGCACTGCCAAATCACCACTAAACCATGTCCCTAATCACCACATCTATATGTCTTTTAAACACTTCCAGGGATGGGGACTCCACCACTTCACCTGGGCAGACTGTTCCAATGTTTTACAACGCTTCTGTAAAGAAATTGTTCCTAATATCCAGCCTAAACCTCTCCTGGCAAAACTTGAGGCCATTACCACTTGTCCTACCACTTGTTACATGGGAGAAGAGACCAACCCCCACCTCGCTACAACTTCCTTTCAGGTAGTTGTAGAGAGTGATGAGGTCTCCCCTCAGCCTCCTTTTCTCTAGACTAAACAGTCCCAGTTCCCTCAGCCGCTCCTCATAAGACTTATTCTCTAAACTCATCACAAATTTTCAGAGATCTTGATCTATAAGTCCTCTTCTGCCTTCTTTCAACTTACTCATAAACACATGCAAAGGGTCAAGTCTACCTTCTGGCCCCATTGTTGTGCATAACATACTGGCATCAAAAAGAGTAGAAAATGTAGTATTCCAAGAGGAAGACCATGCAATGCAGGTAAGTAACTGGAATAACTAAATTGAGGCAGCCTTTAACTTTTCAGAAAATTCTTTCTTTTATTCTTCATTGACTTTTAGAGATTTTTGGCAGTTAGATTAGGTGATCTGGACTGTCTACCTCTCTGAAAATGGCCATCAAAATTACCAGTGAGGATATACCTCAAATAAGCATTTCCAGTTAACAGACTGGCTTCTACCCTTACTTTCCGGCATAATATTCTAATTCTAACAGATTTCCAAGAATTAATTACTTGTTTTTAACACATAAGAGGGAACTGATTTTTTTTTAACCTCTAACCAACTCAGACGGTGCAGCTGGAAGCCTTGAATACTTTGTCAGATTGTCTTGTTTGTTTGCAAAGCATGATATGCAAGCATCTGCGCTCTGCTTCCCTGTCAGCAAAGATTTCAGAAAGACAGTATTTTATGGTATATACAAAGAACGGTGTAAGTGTACATTGGCTGACTGGACATGACAAGATTTTGGTAAGCAACAGGGATAGTTCACTCAAGGAGATCAGCATCACTTTAAGGAAACTAGCCAAAGAAGGAGTGACAGGTATTTTCAGGAGGTAGTGAATGTTGCTAGCATGAACAAATAGATTCAGGCTTTGTTTCTGATATGGCAAAATAAAACAACAAGGAGTTTTCCATTTTTGTCAGAATGTAATCATGTTGTAAATGGTTCAGATCATATCGTGTATGATTTCAAAGACAGATCTTCTGAAAAAGAAGAGCTCTTTAGGCACAGATGAATTGAAGTTATAATCTAGTGTCATTATTAAACAGAAATGAAAAGAGACCAAATAAGTACAGGTCTGTTAATAAGACACACGGACTATATCAGCTTTTCCTGAGCTGTAACCCGTCATGAAACATTATTCTGCAAATGCCTATGGGAAAATCAATCTAAATAAATAATAATAATAATTTAAAAACCCACTCTGACTGACATTTTGAAAACACTGTTCTTTGTTCATCATTTAGATGGCAGAGCTGAGATGATTCACATGGCCAGCACAGTTAGGGTTAATAGGAGAGAATGACACAGTTCTTGTCAGTTCCCTCCATCTAAGTAAAAATTTGTAACCATAGCCCAATTCTACCTTAGGATATAACTCTGGTTACATCTCAATTTATAGAAATAATTAGATCAAATTAGATCATGGAAAGTTTAATTAACCAGGCATAGTTTTGAATTAAAGTCCATTTTCTGTGGAAATTGGAAAAGACCTAAGTAATTCAGTACTCATTATATCATGATTTAACATCAAGCATCATGGGGACCATAAGTCAGAATATATGAAAAAAGCAAAGAGGACATCCACCCTCCAAGATTTTAGGCAGTATTGGGATGTCCTGTGGCTTTTCCAGAAAAAAATAAGCAGGTTTTGCATGGTTCAAGGGTGTGTATCAGGCCAGCTTTCACTAGGGCAAAAGTTAATTTGTCCCATCAACAAGGCTCCAAATTTCATGTCTTGGTTCTTTAACATACCTCCATGATAAGACACATTTAACACAGTTCTTACTTTTTACATTTTTGAAATATGTACATAATCTGCTAATAATATGAAAGGGACCTTTATGAAATATTTCACACAATGCACGGTGTCTGATTATAATTAATTCTATTAGCATTCATTATGATAAATTAATTTGTATTAATGTAGTTGTAATCTCATAATTTGATCAGAATCTGGATCTAATTAATTTCCACCTAATACAAAGTTATTTATTATACAAAGCACTTCCTTTGCCCAAAGTTGCTCTTGAACATCATTTGCCGCCCTGTGTGTTATACAATCTGTAAACTAGCACAAGAATCATCTGTAATACCCCGCAGGATCCAGCAGGACCTTGCTTATGCAAGTTCCAGTACTTGTAAGGCTCTTCCTTACTATCCGAGTGGCCCTTTCACAGAAGAGTAAAATAAATGATTCTGATTATCTTGTCCAAAATCCCCTTTGTCCAACCAGAAAATCTGAGGATGTTATACATATGTTTTAAATGTCTAGCTATGATATTTTCATCAAAGATTTTTTGCTGTTGGTGTAAATGAGTCTAGCAGCACTGACTTTAACAGAAACAAATAAATCAAAGCTGTTAAAGACCAGGTTCTAGAGTATGTTTATGAAAATATTTTTAGAGAGATATTGTGGGACAGACTTTACCACCGTGGCTTTTGTTTAGCAGTGCTCTGGGAATCAAATAGTTTCACTGAAATCAACAGGACCTATTACAGAAGAAGGCGCAGCTCACCATGAGTAAGGGTCTGGCTACTAGGAAATTAATATTGCTTTCATTTTAATGACTGAGAAAGTCTTTAAAACATCCATCCATGCTTTTGGGTGAAGTGAGTAATGTCCACTAAAGTTACAAGATTTATGAGGAATGTCCAATCCAATTTCATTAAGAACAAAACTTTCAAAAATTCATTCTCTGCCTTTAAGATGAAAACCATATGCAAGGCAAAGTGGTTTTTTTCAATTGATGCAGCTATTGAGAAACAACAATGTCCTAATAACAGGTGTTATTTATTATTTATCCATCACATTTAGAGAACTAATTGGCAGAATTTGCTTTCACAATTCTTGCTAGGGATTGTTGAGAGTTCAAGTCCGTATTTCAGAAATGAAACTCAGCTTTTTTGACCCTTCAGAAACATGTGACCAAAGATGCTCAAACTCAAGTCCCATATCAGCCTTAGATCTTTATATCTAGAATGAGACGTCAGCTCCTTTCCCAGGACAAATCTTAGCACTCCACTAATACCTATGAGATAACCTGCTGAAAATCTCTATTGTGCAATTCTTGTACTGGCCGTGAGAAGACATTGTTCTTATAGCTTCAGATATGTCAAATGTGAAAAGTCCTTCCCAAATTTCTGATTGTTTTAAGACTAATTTAAAGTGTTATGGTCCCAACTGTACCCTAAAATGAGCAATATCAGATGTGCAGTCAATAGAAGGTGCACGTGTACATGAGTCCAAAATGTTTCCACGATGTTGAAGTTTGAGTGTACAATTCAAACAACTGAAAAGATTATACTCAGCAGTTGTTTAATGGATCATACATATGCTAGATCTATATCACAAAAAATCAGTAAAAAAATTTAGCTTGGTAAAAAAATTTAGCTAGTAAATTGCTCAGTAAAACTGAAAAAAGGGTGCAAAGATTTCCTTTGTGTTAAATGATGCTATTTCCATAATAAAAAATTCTGAACACTTTTTGTGGTTACAAGTCCTCAAAGCACACAGAAGAGTGGAGTACTTTTCCAAAACCCAAAGATTTTTTTTTTGCAGTATAGAAGATTGTATTTACATTGGTCTAATACTCGTTCCCCTAATGTTCTTGATAAATCTGCCTTTAACCTGTATCACACTTAAAACACTGAAGATATGTTAACATTCACCTTGTCTAAGAGATTTTTAACTGCACTTGGCATACTCAGCTTTCTTTTTAATTTTAGAATAAATTGAAACTTGGAATTTTTAATTCCAATGTCTGATATTTCACGTTTAAATACAGATTAAATTGCATTTTTTACTGTTCCAACAAGTTATCCTTCCAAAATTGGTTGATGAACTTAACCCACTATCATTTTAATTTTTGTCAGCCACTGCTTAATCATTTATCAAAATGCTCTGAGAATCATACCAGCCAAATCATCGAGTCAAAGAGATTTCCCCCAATGTGATTTGAAGCTACCTCTAAACTGTCAAGACAGGAACTTACCTTTAATTTGAAAAAGTTGGTCTCCACATTTGTTTGGCAGTATCACCTGAAGATGCACCAGAATATTTTGCACGTTGTGAAAGAACGGGTCGCTACAAGGGCACACATTTTCTGATGAGTCTGAATAGAAAAATGTAGCAGAGATTTATATGCTGCCTTCCCCCAGAGAGGTACGTCTTTGAAGAACAAACAGAGTCCTGAATCAAGGACGTACTTTAGGAAGACATTTATCCAATTCTTTTAAATACTTGTTAGGTTTCATGTGGATTTAAATCCCTCAGCCGTTCCCGGGACTTTTCAATGTGTCTGCACTTGTGGTCTCAGTGGATGCAGCTATGACCACAAACACACATTTCAACAGAGGGCCTCATCAAATTCTGTAGTGGCAAAACCAAATCTATGTGTGATTCCTTGGAAATGGATGAAATTGATCCTGAATAAAGCAAAATTGTTGATTTGCACCGAATGTTTGCATCCACCTAGTCACATACACCAAAAAGTTAGTAAACTATTTAAAAACTTTTTATTATTTGCATTAAACACTTTTTTATTTACATGAAGCATGTGTAGTAGACAAATGTCAAAGGTTTAACTTGATGGAATTTAAATGCATGAGTTGTAACCCACTGAAAGAAAAGCATAATTCTTCCATCCTGGATTTGACTCTAAAAATTGAAGCAGTAATTTCAGCAACACCTAAGGGAGTTAGGGAGAAAATTCCCATTATATTTCAGTGGGATTTGTGTCCATAACCCCTTTAGCCTCATTTGAAAAACTCAGTCATAGATTAATCTTAGAATGAAATTTATCTTGTGTGCAGCTGGCCAGCGCAAGACCTCTGCTGGAATGGCAGCCGAGCTCCCTTGTACACCAGGCTTAGATCTATCTATATGAAAGTAGTCAAAATATGTGCAAGATAATAAACTGCAGCATATAATTAATTAGAAAAAAATTACAATGCTTGATTAACTGAAAAACACAAGTAATATCGTTGTAAATGGTTTGGGGACATTTTCATCAGTTGTGACCTACCTTCATAAATAAAATAGAGAACTAAGAAATTGTATTTTTTATTGGATTTTCCTGTTATTGTGTTTTGTAATTAAAATAAAGATGCTGGACAAGTTCAGATCAATCTGAGCTGAATTTTGAACTTCAGAAAACAACGCACAGTGATTGTTCTACAATTTAATGTGGCAGTGCCATTGAGAGTGGATTAGACAGAGCTGCCAGCCTGGGTTGTTTTAAACAAACAGAAAATCATTAAGAGTAATCTTTTGGATCTTTGTGCACAGGGCAGTGACTGCTGGAAGGAGGGAAGGCTGGAGGAGGAACTGTAGAGATCCAAGGAGGCAGACACTGCTCGATTAATGACTGGCATTGTCAGAACGGAGCTATGAGGACAGCTGCAGCGGCTTCCTAGGCTCACCCTACTCCTGGGGGTTGCTATGGGTACCAGCTCAGAGGTGTCATGTTAAAAAAAAGAAAGGGGTGGGGGGACAGGCAGAGACTGATGAACAGCAAGAGGAAATAAAGGATATATATGCCAGAACAATACGAGAGACACTCTACTAACATAACGAAAACATTTTGTGTTATGTTACAGTAGAACATGGAAAAGAAGGAACAAACAAGGACAGCTGAATCCTCAAAAAAACCCCAAACAAACCTCTCAAGGAAGTAGCATGACCTAATTTATTTTCGTTTGATTTTAAATTTTTATTTATTGTTTAAAGTCCAGAGAGAAGACAATCACAACACTATCCTGAAAAGGGTTATTTGTAGCATGTGATCACTATTCACATATTTGTTATTATTTGGGGCCACACGCAGCCAAGAAGAAAACAAATTTATTGAATTATTGTTATTCAACTTGTAATTAGGCCCCAGTTCA
>NW_010393813.1:0-4785 GCF_000710305.1 Buceros rhinoceros silvestris | reverse complement strand
ACATATCTCACTTCCCCCAGCACGAGCAGCGCTCCTTCAAGTTTGGCGCACCGCTTAAATCCTTGCAAAACTGTGTCTTCTCTGCAGCCGCCTTCAGAGGAAACACGGGGGCATGTGCCCTTATGAATAACCGGGCCAGGAGGTGAATGCCAAGCACGAGGCACGGAACACCTCTGACTTCAGGAACGGACACAAGATACAGAAGTAAACAATGACAACAGCAACAACAAACCGCCCAAAAGAATCCAGCAAAAATCCCCACACAGACAAAGAAACTTCGCTCGGGAGCCACTTTGTGCAAATGTTTCCCAAAGGGCGGATAATATTTTTGACACTTTCCTGTTTGCTTGCTTGGCTTTTCTTTTAGCCAGACAGATTTTAGGGATGTCTTTAACTCCTTCAGATGTGCTGAAAGTTTGCATAACCACCATGTTCAGTGAAATAATTGTGGTGTCTTGTGTATGAGGAAGCTTCAGGAAGTTACAAAACTGTATTTAGAGCTGTTGGGTAAAAATGGGTATCGATGAGAATGGTAAGTACAGAATATCTTACTGATATGATACGTAAATTGCACCATACAATGTATAGAAAGTTGTGAAAATTCTGTTCTGACTCATTTTTCACAGAATTAGATAATTTCTGTAGCATTAAACATTTATTAATCAATAAAAATCTGAAGATTTGACACATTGGAAAATTTTGGTCTGATAAGAAATAAGGTACTTTAACCCTGGTTTCCAATCAGTTTGTCGATCTGTTTCGCCTGGATTAACAACTTTTGTAATGCTCAGCTGATAAAAGCAGTTTTAAATAATGTTTACATTACATATTTTATATATTATATTTTATATGTTTCTCAAATATGTTTAAATTTAGCCACATTTATTAAAAATTCAGCTGATGTTTCAGTTTGATCTCTAAACATAAAGCTGCATTAGATGTAATTTGCTATGAACACATTTTAAAGACCTCCCATATTTAAAAATCCTGGGTAGATTATGTGCTGTTACACTTCCCAGAAAACGCAACCTTAAATTTGTCTTCGAACTCTCTGACCTGTACACAGTCTTTCAGTTCAACCATCTAAAAAGAGGGGAATGGAAATCAGAAGAAAATTATGTGGGAAGTAAGGAAGGGTACGAGATACAGCTGTACATTGCCAGCTGCTTCCCTTTTCCTTTGGACATATCCCCGTGAATGACTAATGTTACGGACAGTCGGGTGTTTACATGAAAAGTTCCACTATACTACTAAGTGCAAATGCGTTTTCGTCCAATTTTGTCATTGTTTT
The DNA here is from genome assembly GCF_000710305.1 of Buceros rhinoceros silvestris. NCBI lineage: Eukaryota > Metazoa > Chordata > Aves > Bucerotiformes > Bucerotidae > Buceros > Buceros rhinoceros. The sequence continues at coordinate 3,494 of NW_010393813.1, read as the reverse complement.
AAGTGGGAAGTTCCCTGGTTTGTTGGAGACAGTAAATGTTTATCTGACGTTTTCCCAGCAGGAAGTTCCCTTATATTCGTGTAAACTGGCGTAACCCACGTAAGCAATACCACCAAAAATGTGAGTCTGGCGTGATAAGTAGTAGCATCACCAAAACAGGCAGAGTCAAGCAGAGTAGAGGTTTAAGAGGCGGTTTGGCACCAAGGGTGCCCCAAAGTTCATTTTCTGAGCACAGGTTCAGGTTCTGCCCAGGCTGGCAGGGGTCGAAGTTTACTGTTACTCAGTTCTCTTGAGTCATATCTCTAAGTTTTCTGTCCTTAATCTGCTACTAAGCGCGGTATGAAATCATTGATCTCTCCTCTTCAAACTCAAACTCTTGACTACAGTAAAATCAAAGACAATATTCATTAACACTAATCCACTCTTCTGTCTGAAGTAGTATTTCTTACTAGACAAAGATACCAAAGTGTATCAAATAACTTTATGTGAATACCAATAAATTCTGCTATACAGATTTACATGGAAATTATCCTTCTGATGTCTGTGTTATTGTGTTTTACAAATCAAAACACGACTTCTGTCTTCAGGGCTTTCAGATTTCTTAAAAATTAAAATTCCATTCTCAAAAAAAAAGCATACACACCTCACAGAAACAAATAATGGGGAGAATGATAGGAACACAGGAAAATAAAAGGGAAGATTTTAGTATCCAAAGAGACCTACATATCTACAGAAGAAATTACTTTTTAGTTACCTATTCCATTTATAAAAATATTAAATAGAAATTTGGTGTATCAAAAGCAGCTAATAAAATATTAGTTCATAACTAACAGTCTAATTTCAATTAGTTCACAAACTAATGTTTGTTATTTACTACGGGGTATACTAAGCTACACTGTGCAAAAATGTGGAAACACATAAGTGGATTATGCTGCATGTACAGGTAACAGCTTTCTGTGACAGACTGTTTAATTCTAGTATTTGCAAGACTGAATAAATTACTTCCAAAAAATTTTTTTTAAATGGAAATTGTAATTCCTTGGATAGCACCTATTATTCACAAATGGGGTCATCTGTATCCCAAATCTTTGCAGAGAATCAAAATGTTTTCATTGTTGTCTTTTTTTTTTTAATAACAACATTTGCCCACGCTTGAGTAAAATTGCTTTGATACAGAGCCTAAATTAGCCCTTCCCTGAAAAACAATCTGCACCTTTAGGATCACATGGTATTTTCAACCATCACAGTAAAATGAGGGTGATAACAGACAAATCCCTCCGGCTACTGCATCTTTTCCTTCTCCCTCCTCAACACAGAGACCATATGACTGAACACGCAGAACCACAAATTACTGTAGTGCGCGGTTCCTACTTAATAATGACATCCCATAAGTTAGCAAAAATCTGCCAACATCTGCAAGCTTCTCTGCACTGCTGTGAGCCAAAGTTAAAAATCATGTGTGACAGTGCTGTGGAAAATACAATTGATTCCATTCTGATTGTGTCAGTTCCAAACACAGACAATATTGATGATGCTGTACAGTAATCTTATTGGGCTTGGGCCCAACTGAACATTGGTCTTTGTCAACTCATTATTCCTCTATCAGAGGGATCTCACTAGATTGATCTTGCCAGAAGCTCTTGATGTGTCTCACAAATCACTGTTCTGCTGTTGGCAGGCAGATTCGAGTACTGCACGGTAATTGCTGGTTTTTTTTCCTTTCCCCAGAAGGCAGTGACTACATATTGCAAGTCATTGTCATATGAGAGAATATAACCGTCCTAACAAGATAATGTAGTTAACTGTGCAGTACCCGATCGTGCCAAAAGATGTGGTCATATTATATATGTTACTAAAGGAGAAACATTTTTTCAAAAGGTAAACTTTTTTTTTCTTTTCCTTGCTACTACTTAAATGAATACCCTAACTTTTTAAAATGCAACCCAGACATGGAAAGGTCTTAAGTGGCCACTTCCCATTTGTCCATATAGAAACAAACCACACGTGAGTGCTTGCATGACCAACACTACACTGCAAAACTCAGACACAGATATTTGAATATCTGACAAGAAGTGGAATTTTCTTTTACAGTTTTAGCCAAAGGAAAGAAACGTTTTGGCTTCTAAACTCTCCATTTGTCCTTCAGAAAGATGCAGGCCATTAAGCAGAGTCTTCGGCCTGGGTGAATGCTTTCTTCAACATACTATCAACTTATCCTCTGGCTAGTCTTAGAAGAACCCCATGACAAAAGCAAAGCAAAACACCTGATGTGCTGAATCGGATGATCTGGGTAATACCAAGAGTCTGTACTGGAGTTTCTCCAGGAAAGCTGAGACATACGCTGGCTCAAGGAGCAGTCAGCTTCACTGCAAATGGGGAGAAAAACAGTATTTGAGCAACCAGACTTAAGCAGCCACTCTAGCTTCTCGCTCCTTCCATGTACGACAGCTTTTCTGGGCAGGTGCAGGGACTGACCAGTAGACGGAAGAAAATATGGCTGAAAAGAGCTGCGATTCCTGTTTAGGGGGAATGGCTACAGAGGGACTTCACTTTGCACTACCTTGTGTAATACAAGGAAATTCAGCAAGGCCATTGGAAACGAGCGTTGGTAAAACCTTTAAAAAATCAGATAACGTTTCATCTTTAAATAGTACAAAGAAGATCTCATCTTCTATCTAAATACTCAAATATTTAAACAATCACTACCGAACAGTTATATAAAGGTCAAGATAGTAGCATCAGTGACAAAAGTGATGAGAGCCCTTGAAGTTATGGGAACTGTGAAAGGATGCAAAGCCACAGCGACTGTTTTTATGTGACAGAGCCAAACCTACTTGTGTATGTGACAGGGAAATATTTAAGGAAGGAAAGTAAGAGATGATTACACCTATAGCAAGCATGCAGAGGCAGCATAACATTATTCTAAGTCACTCGAGACCAAAATGCAAGCTTCAAAGAAGAAAAAAGAACAGCGTAAATGCAAGGCCTCTGTTTTCCCCAGCTAGATGATGGCTAATAAATTTGAAAGCTATTGAGAGTTTATGTCATAAAGTTTCAGACCAGTGGGCCAGTTTACTTTAAAAAACCAACCCTGTAATTGTTCAAAGAAACTGCCTATAAATATGAAATTTTTATATTAGTTTTCCTTGGAGGTTTAGTGATTTGCAGAACACGATTTTTGATTTAAAGTAGGAGGAAACTGTCAAAGCACTTTTTAAAATAAAATTTGTATCAAACTAGAAGCAACAAAGTAAAATAAACCAAAACGTTTAAAAATCGAATTAAATCTTTGAATAAAAGACATGATCATGTGACATCTAGCTACTGAGCACATTAAATGATTATGAGTGGGTGACTCCTGACAGAAATTAGCACATAGTTGTTCACATAACTAGAATGAACACAGCGCAAATTTACTGTTGAATCTCTCACCTGACGCGTGTTGTGGCTAGTGTGTTGATACAAGCGATTCTAAATGTAGCAGAGCCAGCTGC
>NW_010393812.1:8982-11645 GCF_000710305.1 Buceros rhinoceros silvestris | reverse complement strand
GGTGGGTGGGGGAGGGTCCAGCTGCAGCAGCAAGCTCTCCTCTCCCTGCCCCAGGGAGATGCTTCTGGAAGTTAAGCTTCATTCGCCAAAAGTGGGGCCCAGAACGTAGAATCACAGGCTGGTCTGGGTTGGGAGAGACCTTCACAGCTCATCCAGTGCAACCCCCCTGCAGGGAGCAGGGACATCTGCACCCAGAGCAGGGTGCTCAGAGCCCCAAGGGCCAACCTGACCTGCCATGGGGCCAGTGATGGGGTGTCCCATCCCTCAGGCCTGTCAAGCACCCCACTCAGCTTGGTGTCATCTGCAAATGTGCTGAGGGTGCACTCAATGCCTCTGTGTGTGTCACTGATGAAGAGATTACGCTGCATTGGTCGCACTATGGACCCACCCCTGAGGGACACCACTTGTCATCTAGCTCCATCTGGACATCAAGCCATTGACCACTACCCTCTGGATGTGACCATTCAACCAGTTCCTTATCCACCTAACAGTCCGCCCCTCAAATGCACCTCTCTCCAGTTCAGAAAGAAGGATGTTGTGGGGGACTTCCAGCTCTCTACAAGACTGCTATGCTCAATACAAGCCACGGACACAGAGCGACAGAACCCAGTGAGACACTCATCCAAACAGTGTCTCCACAGCTTCCAGGAAGGACGGGCAGGAGACAATCAAGTACAAACTGCTGCGTAATTCTTCCTCTTGGACAGCTGCTCGCAATATTTAGCAAACACCAGCATCTTCCCCACCCTCCTGACGGCACCACTGGCCATAAACACCCCAAGTATGCAGGGTGCTGCCTCCGCCCTTTTCCTCTTGCTGCTGTGGTGATGGGAAGGTGAGAAAATGGTGTGGTGACACCAGGAGTGGTGTCAAGGGGGCACGAAGCCCCCAGATAGAGCCATTTCTTGCACCACGCTGGATAGCACCAGTAAAGCTGTGGGGCACTAGGGGAACACGGGGAGCATCAGTTCCAGGGCTCCTGTGCTCCACCCCAGCTTGGGTGCCAGAGGACAGCTTTCTCCTTGCTTTTGGGCTTGTCAACCCACAAAAATTTGCTGAAGAGCTGCTCTGCCAGCAGATACGTGCTCTCCAGCCTCCTGGGGCCATGTCGGGCACATCCAGCACACAGCCCAGCTTTCCCAAACCCAGGCGAGGGACACTCAGCATCCCCATGCTGTTGGATCTGCTGATCCTCGGATCCAAACCCAGCTGCCCCACAGCGGCCCAAGGGCTCGTGGAGGTCTCAGCTCCCACTGTCACTGCTGCAGAAAGCCACTGCCTTGCCTCTGCTGTGGTGACAAAACAGGCTTAGCTCCATCAGTGTGGCTCAAAACAAACTCTTATTATTCAGAGAGACTTTGGGGATGGCATGTGCTGGCATGAGAAGCCACCTGCAGTGCTGCAGCTGGTGACACTGACCCAACAGAGAGACAAAATGTTGCCCAAAGCCACCACCACCTCAAGCAGCTCTCAAGAAACCACAGCTGTCACCAGCGTTTCAGCGCAGCCGAGTCATCCCTCTGCCCCTTCTGGCACTGGTCCTCTAACCTCCCTACCTAAGCAGAGCATTTAGCCTGGATCCTGCCCAGCCCAGCATCCACCCTTATCTGCGCCCACCCAAAGGGCTCCGGCGAGGTGCTCTTGTCCCCTCTGCAGTGGAAATTCAGGAGGTGGCAGTGGTCTCCTTGGCTTCCGCAGAGTGGCAGCCTCCCATGGGTTGGGTGGGCGCGAGGGGCACAGCACAGTGCGGGCTATGGGCAGGAGCCTGGGGCCTCCTCCGTGCTGTAGGCTCCATGCTTTTGGGGAGCACCCCTAGCCCCTCTCTTCCAGACTGAAACATTTGTGTCCCCTCCACAAGATGAGTCCACACCACGCGGCCATCCTCTCCGGGAGATCAGTTTTCAGGCTCAAAAAGGCAGTCGCTATCCTCGAGCAGAGCATCCGGCCCCTCATGGAGTCCGTAATAGAGGTCATCCTCCCCCCTGGCGCCTTTGCCGGGGGAACCAGGGTGCTGTCCCCCCACCAGGGAGCTGGTTGGAGTGCAGCCAGAGCAGGCAGCTAATGGCGGGGGTTGGCCCCGTAACACAGGGCTGCCAGGCATGGAACCCTCCAGCGACAGTGTGTCCAGGTCCTCCAGGAGGGATGCCAGCGGGACGTCCCCTGGGGCCAGCCGAGCTGGGCTGCAGGAACAGCAGGTGACACTAAACACAACCGGGCAGGGAGGTTCCCCTGGAGCTGGTGGCTGCTGGCCCTGGCACTGGACTCAGCATCACCTGGGGAGCCCCAGGAGGGGCCTATCTCTGCCCCCCTTGTCTGCCTTTATGGGGACAACCTGCCTGCCAGGCTCCTTTTCCTGCCCACGGGGCACGGTAGTGGCTGCCCTCGCATTGCTCCGGGGCAGTCAGCACTGTGTGAGCAGTGAAGACCCTGCTGCCTCCTCTCCCCACCCCCAGGCCAGCGGTCTGACCCTGCCTAATTTCACCCCACATCCCGCCGGTGCCACCCTGACCCTGTGGACATCACATACCAGCTGTCTGCCGCCGTTTCCATCCGAAGCGTCTGCTCTCGCGGGGGGTCTCCAGCACCCCCCAGTTCCCTGTGGACCTCTGCTTTTGCCTGCATGGCCGGCTGAGAGCAGCTGCGGGGTCTGAGCGGGGCCGTGA
>NW_010393812.1:8401-8828 GCF_000710305.1 Buceros rhinoceros silvestris | reverse complement strand
GGGGGCGCCAGCGGGCCTGAGGCCACCCCCTGCCTCTGGATCTGCTCGTAGGATGGCAGGCTTTTCTCGTAGGTGCTGGTGGCCTCTTGGTTGGGGCTGGGTGCCTGCAAGCTGGGGGTGAAGGAGGAAGAGGGTGCTGAGCCGGACCTGGACCCCACAGAGCTGGGAGATGCTCAGGGACGTGCACACAGGTCCATCAGGCGCTTTAGAGGCCACTGAGGCCACGTTGCTGCCCAGGCCAGCAGCGGGTCCTTGCAGAGGGATGCCCACAGACACACAGCTGGATGCTCAGCACCCTCCAGCATCGATCCAGCTCCAGCCCCGGGACGGCTCAGCCAGCCCTTGCCTCCCCCATCCCGGCTCCTGCTTCTCATTTTTGCTGCAATAAGTGTAGTTGCCCCTGGGGCTAGTGTGCTCGGACACTGCC
>NW_010393812.1:8015-8386 GCF_000710305.1 Buceros rhinoceros silvestris | reverse complement strand
GCTGAGCGCCCCCCTGCGTCAATCCAGCTCCAGCCCCGGGACGGCTCAGCCAGCCCTTGCCTCCCCCATCCCGGCTCCTGCTTCTCATTTTTGCTGCAATAAGTGTAGTTGCCCCTGGTGCTAGTGTGCTCGGACACTGCCCTTGTCCCCAGGGGCACGCGGATAATCCTGTGTACAGATGAAAACACTTGCCGGAAGGAAAATGGGTGCTGGGACCTACCAGGTGTCCCTCTCCAGCAGCGTGATGGGTGTGTGGTTCAGGAACCGCTCAGCCTCAAGGTCCACAGGGATGAACGTTATCTGGGGTGGAAAGAAACACAGAGCCTGGGGTGCTGCGCTGGGCATCGTGGGGACCCTCAGCCCTCAGTGGC
>NW_010393812.1:0-7914 GCF_000710305.1 Buceros rhinoceros silvestris | reverse complement strand
CTGTGCAGCTTGTGGACCCTCAGCCCGCAGTGGCGGTGAAATGGCCACGGTGCTCCTTCAGCTGGTGCTTGGTCTTTTCCCAGCACGCTTGGATCTCTTGCTTGGAAATGAGGTTTTTGGGGGGGAATCAGGAAGGGGTTGAATGAACCCAGCGCGCCCTCAGCACCTTGTCCCCAGTGGGGTCGTGAGTGTCGCCAAGCCCGGGGCAGACCTAGGGCCCACAGGGGAGGTCAGTGGCCAGCGACAACACTCAGGGTGCCCTGTCCTTGAGCCTCGAACACAATGACAAAAGCACATCTACCTCCTAGCCGGGGCTGAGCTTGGCTTTGGTGGGAACTGGGGTCAGCTTCACCCCGGGTCCCAGGGGACCCACTCATCTCAGGAGTCCCAGCTGGTTGCAGGTCCTGGCATCCTGTGCACCACCCACATTCTGGGGTGCAGCCAAGCTGTTGACAGGCCACCCAGCAGTGCCCAGGTCAAAGTCATGGCCACCCTTTCCTTGGAAAAAAGCCTTTTCTGCCAGCTCCATTTCCCAGAGCAGGGACGCGTGGCCGCGGCCAGCAGTGCCCTCTGCCAAGGAGACCAGCAGGTGAGAGCTGTGCTCAGGGGGTCAAGGCCCCTCCAGACCTCCACGGCCATGACAGCCCCTTCTTTGGAGTCCTGGGAGCCCGCTGAGCCCCCTGGCTCCCATGGGTGCAGGGAAGGGGCTGGATTGCGGGGCAGTTGCATGGGAGAGAAGAAGACGGGCTGATCTCCTTGGGCTGATTCCCCACTGCCTGCCTGGAAGCAAAGCCCCAGGGTCAGGGAGGTGTGGGGGGGCAGGGGGGTGAGGGAGCAGGGCCACAGCCTGCAGGCATCAGCAGGGAGGTATAGCAGGGCACGAGCCTTCCTAACCAACACTTCCCCATCTGGGTAGTCCCAGCTGGCCTGCCCACAGATCTGCTGCTACCTCACCCCATGGATGGGGAAACTGAGGCACAGCCCAAGGCTACAGGTTCACAGCACCCCCAGACCCAGCTGAGCCCTCAAGCCCCCCGAGGTGCCTGGTGGCAGGACGGTCCCTACCTTCGGGTAGCACTGGCACATGCTCCAGACGATGCCCACAGCTATGAGGAGGACACCCAAGGCACAAAAGCTGATGTAGATCTGGGGCTTTTCCACACTCATGATGAACATCCCCGTCATCACCAGGAAGAATCCCAGCACGATGAACCCGTAACGAAAGGTCTTCTCCTCGGCCATGGGCACTGGTGGGTGAGGTAGAGGAGGAGAGATGCCAGGAAGCCCTTTTACCTGTGGCTGCTGCCCGCTGAGCACACCTCCGGGGTAAGGCAAGGAGTGGTTTCTTTCTGCAGAGGCTGCCAGGGGCTGAGGATCAGCTGCACATTGAGCCTGGTCCTGCCCAGGGCTGAGCCAGCCAGTTTTTAATGGGTTTGTAATGAATGCAAACACTGACCCGCCGTTCACACTCCAGTGAAGCTGCCCGGCACGTGTCCGGGTAACCTTCCCCGCAGGCACCCCGGCCTGGGGAAGGGACGGAAAGGGAGAGGGTAGCACAGCAGCAGAGACGGGGACCCAGAGACAGCCTGGTCCCAGTGGGACTTTCCCAGCCCCAGGGACTGGAGCTGGACTTGGCTGTAAATCGGAGCTGGCAGAGTCCCAAAGGAGGGGGATGCCAGGGAGCAGCACGTTCTCAAGGGCTGTGGGGCTGCAGCAGGGAAGGAGGGAGCACTCCAGAGTCTTTTTGGAGGCTGGTGGGTTGCGAATAGTCCCCACCTGGCTCTGGCTGCATGCTGGGGAAGCACTGGTGGGGCTGAAAAGGGGGAACTAAAGCTGGAGAAGGATGGAGTGGGGTCAGACTGCCCAGGGGAGGGAGGACCCAGCATCCATGAGCCTTGTGTTTGCTTAAGATGGAGCTGGAGTGGTAAAAGGTGTCCCCTTCCCATTGCACAACCAACAGCCAGACACTGGTGGTGGCTTTAATCAGCTTTTGGGGTGTTCCCTTGCTTGCCTGCCCATGTGGGAGCACATATACCTGGCTTATGAAAAATAATCTATTACGTTATAAACACTGTGCTCTATTTGGCTGTGGCTCCACAGCCACCGCACAGCCGTGCATGTCCGCCCTGTGCCCAGGGCAGCCCGTTACTTTGGTGGGATGGAGTGATCGGCAGCAGCAGCCCCCGATGCAGTCGGCCTTTCCTCTGGGCAAGGCTGCAAACCCCTTCGTGGTGGGCAGGGAGGGGGTTGTGCCGCTCAGGGTGTCTTTTCATAGGATGCTGCCTGAAATGCCAAGTGCACTTGGATGCCCTGAACTTGCATGAGCCACTGAACATCTCTAACCCAAATGAAGTGAGGCATGGGAAGTCAGTACAGGGGAAAGCAAGGTGGAAGGGATGGAGCTATGGCTGGAAGGGGCATTGAAAAGGCAGAGGAGTGAAGGGGGTGGCACAGGGTGGGGGTTTCTCTGGCCAGGTTCCTTGTTCTTTGCTGCAGCTTTTATCATACAGCTCTTGCTCTGAGGGAGCAGTCCCTGGCCCCACACGAGCTCCCCAGCATGGGTCAGAGCAGGGAATGCAAAGCACCTACAACCAGCAGTGGTTTTATTAAAAACATGAAGGCTTTCAAACATGCCAGTTTGCCCCAATGCTCCGAACACCTCACCCACAGGACCCAAAATCCCAACAACCCCAGGCTGATCTCTTGGTAAGCCAGATGGACCCCTTCCCCTCCTCGCCCACCCTCCTCTCACCCCAGCCAAGGAAGAGGCTCGGTTTAAGGCGGAGGGACTGAGCAGCCACCCTCAGAGTCCTGGCCCCGTGCTGCTGCCAGCTCAGACACCCCGGATGCTGATGTTTTCATAGCTGGGGGGAGGTGTTGCCTGCGGCTCCCCAGGGTGCTGGGTCTCCAGCCAGGATGGGCTGGGGCGGAACAAGGCGCTGTCGGAGGAGCTGCGACGGCGGCCACCCTGCCAGCTCTCGTCCTCCTCCGGGTAGTGGTACAGGGGTGGCGTGAGCTCCTCCTTCCTCCCCAGGGGCTGGATGTAGGCTGGGGCACCATGGGCAGGTCTGCACATCAGGGCTTCTTCATAGGTGGGGATGGTGCTGGCATCCCAGGTGCTGCGAGGGAAGAAGAAACCCAGCAGTGCACCCTGTCACACCGGAGCATCCCAGCACTCAACTAGAGCACCCCAGCACTTGCCAAGTAGAACATCGCTGAGCCCCGTCAACCAGAGCCATCCCAGTGCCCCATCAAGTGGAGCATCCCCACAGCCATCAATCAGAACACCCCAGTGCCCTGTCAACACCAGTGACCTGTCAACCAGAGAATTCCAGCACCGCATCAACCCCATTGGCTGGAACATCCCTGAGCGTAATGGACACTTGTGTGCTGGGATGGCACACGGGCAGATTTTGCACGCCCAGGTTCAAGAGAAGATCATGTCAGTCACTTCCCAGCACCAGGAGGGTGGGGATCCAGGCAGAAGGAAGGGCACCATCCATCAGATCTTGTGACAAGGCAGTGGTCACCCAGTTCCTAATGAGATCGTTAACCTCTCGCCCAAGATGAGGAAGGGCAGCCTGACGACTGGCCTCAAAGAGCTGCAGTTCCAGCATTAAGGGCCCCAACAGCAGGTGTGAACGACCACAGAGCAGCAGAGGTGCTGCCTCTTGGGACATTGGGAGCCCCCCATCCTGCACCAAGGTGCTTCCCGGGGCAGGAGAGCATCCTCATCATCTGCCTGACTCCAAACTCACTCCCTGAAGCACAGAGTCTGCTGGGAGTCGAGTGAGCAGTTTGTCACAAGCAGCCGGGCAAGATCTCAGCATTCCAGTTCAGTGCAGTCGCACCCCACCCTCGTGCCCGCTGGAGCCCTCCACACAGCCGCCAAGCCTGGTGCCACTTCCAGCAGCACTTTGCTGAGCAAATACGGCTTGTGTACAGGGAAAACCTCCGCCCAACCTTTGCCCTGCGCCCTGGCTCCGCTCAGCACCTTACGAAGCGGTGCAGCCCCAAAGATGGGGAGGCTTTGAAAGGACTCCACCATCCACTTGCTTGTGGAGATGAAAACCCGGCGAATGCCAGCACAGCTGGGGCTGGGGGAGCTGCCGCAGCGTCAGCAGTGCCAAGGCACTGCCTTCTTGCCCAGTGTGGAAGCTGGGAGCTCAGGGAAGGGGACATTCCCTGGGGGGAGTACAGCAAAGCCCTCCACGGGAGGAAGAATCCCCCTCAGACCACCCAGGTCGGCCCACAGTCTCAAGCCCAGCTATTCAGACAGGCACCAAAACCCCTGGAGAACCAGGAATGTGCCTCCCACTCCAACTGGATTTCTGTAGATTTATGTTCTTAGGAGTTTCTTTTAGTGCTGCTTTTCCCCAGAGCCCGATTTATGCTGGAGCCAAGATCTTTGCTGTGACCCCATAAAACAGCACTGGGAAGGGCTGGCTGGCTCAGCTTCCGCAGCAGTCTCTGGAAAAAAAATAACCCTTTTGATCAAAAAACTTTAAAATTAAGAAGTGGGAATAAATCTCAGACTCACACAGGAAAAATCTGCAGCAGTGGTGTTCAGGGTGAGGTGAGGGGTCTTCCCACACCCCAAAACAGGCTTCGTAGGAGGACCCTCTGCCCACACTCCCATCTCAATGACAATCCAAGGATTATTTTCCTTCATTTTTTCTTTTAACACAGATTTTGCTTCCATTAAAGACAGAATAAACCCCCTCATCCTTACAGAGCACTGCAGATTTGTGGCACAAGGTTCTAACAGCTGGAGGTCTGGATGATCCCCCCCAACTCCACATCCAGGCGCTCTGCCAGAAAACCAATGTGGTCTTCTGCTCGGTGGCTCTGCTAAGGAGATGTTGGTCTCAGCCGGTGATGGCCCCACAGGGCAAGGCGGGGGGCGGCAGCCAGTGTGGGCACAGAGGGGGCCTGCAGGGAGAGGAGGGTGCAGGGGCTTGGCTGAAGGTTGACACTGATGAGCAAGAGCATCTGCTCAGGGAGCAGGAGGAGAGCACAGAACGGGGTCTGAGCACGGGGGGCGGCAGCCAGTGTGGGCACAGAGGGGGCCTGCAGGGAGAGGAGGGTGCAGGGGCTTGGCTGAAGGTTGACACTGATGAGCAAGAGCATCTGCTCAGGGAGCAGGAGGAGAGCACAGAACGGGGTCTGAGCAGCGTGGCGGCGCTCCTGCCTATGTGAGCTCACCAGCGAGCAGGTGTAGGTACACAGCAGTGCTGGGAGAGTCTAACCCACCCTCAACTTCTTCCCACCCAAGCACTGCATGGGGATGTGGCACCCACCTGCAGCTCCACTTTTCCAGAGGCTCCGCGGTGAAGTACTGCAGGTCCCTGGGGAAATGGTACTGGTAGCGGCGGGAGACCACCCTGGCATTGGCTTTCACAGACCAGAGGAGCCCGAAGAGGAGGAGGATGCCGCCGATGCCGCAGCAGAAGAAGCTGACAGAGCGGAGTAGGGCACTGGAGGAGGAGCTGGGAACCACCTTGGCTTCCTGGGGAGGCAAGAGGTGAGCTCCGCTGCTGGCCGGGGTGCCCACCTCCCCATCACTCCACCAGGCAAAGCACAGTGTCCCTGTCACCAGCAGGACGGCCCCGGTGATGGTCATGCCGTAGCGGAAAGAGGCAGCTGCCATCCTTCAGAAGAAGGTTTTAGGAGGGAAGAAGAGTGAGACAAGGCATAAGAGAGCCCACGTCCTGCAAGACAAGAAAGGGACCAGGTTTGCAAGCGACAAGGTCATGGAAGATCTTCCAGAGGAGAACACTACTGAGCTAAGACCTCTCTGAGGGCTGCACACTCTTCAGCTACTTATTACTCACGATCAGAAGGGGCATTTCCAACATCTCAGATGAGCAGAGCAATCTCTTGGGCAGAGCAAAGGAAGCTGCCAGTTTGGACCCACCCATAAATTTCCCAACAGCCTCACAAAAACATCCTCATTTTCAAGAAAGAATGCAGTGCTCCCATGGAGGCAGGATGGAAACCTCAGCCCAGGGAGCTACTGGGGTGGCTCTGGGGACCTGCATAGCTCTTGAGGTTTGATTCCAGCCTACTTCCTCCCAAGCTTGGGGGAACGCCAGCTGGGTTTCTTATCAAAGCAAGGCTTCGGGAAGAGGTTAGGGAGAGGCACATAAATTTAAGTTGTCATCACTTCTGAATTATCAGTGCACATGGTTTCTCCCCTGAAACTGGAAGTAAATCAGTGACATGGTGACAGTAGGTGTCTGGCATCACTGCTCAAAAGCCCGCAGCGCAGGGGATTCAGGGCTGTGCTGACTTTTGCTTTCTCAGGGAAAAGAGCCAAGTACCATCTCTGAAAGTCATCACAGAGCTGCTATTTCAGGAGGAGTGTGGCAGTGGGTGGCTGGGGTGGAACCCTCAGGTGCTGACAACCCAGGGGACCTCTCCTAGGGTCTTTGAGATGCCAAAGAGCTCTGCTGTCACTGATGGAGCCTGCAATAGCTGCACTGCCCGCCACGTCCAAGCTCAGTGCAAGGACAGGAGCGGGATGCAAGTGTGTGCTGGGTGCAAGTTAAACGCTCAGCGGGGGTATGACCTACTGCTGAAGTAGGTGTTTCTGCTGTGCTGGTGAGGGGGGCTGAGGCAAAGGACCGTTGAGAACTCTGAGGCTCTTGCTGACCCAGCTATGACATCCCATTTCAAGACACTCTGGAAGTAGAGAGGGGTTTCAGTTTATTTTAAAGGTGATGTAAATACTGTGGCACTGGAAGAGTCTGCTCAGTCTTTATCCAAACGAGAGTTGGCACACAACATCTTGCTCCAGCACACACCTTTTCAGCTCGCCAGCAAGATCGATGCCGGAGGTGTTGTCACCACCTTCACCATCCCTTCTAGAGTGGTTCAGAGTTGGTTTGACTACCAAAGAGATGAGGCAGTGCCACAAGTTCCTGCTAGGTGGCACTTCTTAGCTAAATGGCACATGCTGAGATCAACTGTCCCTCCCCAGTGAAGGAAAATTTGGGGAGGGGAAGCTCGTTTCTGATCTCTGGGGCTCTCACTCCCCCTTGCTTTTTCCAGCAACAACAAGCATCTGCTCTTTAGGCTTGGAGGTCCTCAGCCCTCAACTATCCAAACAGCACCATCAACTGGGGAGGCAGAGAGGTCCCACCACATGCTCTCTGACCTGGCTCACTGCCCAACAAGATGCAGGTACAGCTCCCACTTCTTGACAGACCAAAAGCTTTGGACCATGTGGGAATTAAGCACCAGCACCCCCTTACAGATTCAGTCATGGATGGCTCCTCTGCAAGGTCTTCTCATGGTGGCAGTGCCAGTGGAGAGTCTGCATGCTGGGGGCTGCACGGGACAGAGATGGGGCTCAAGCACAGAGGTGGATGGAGAACTGAGTGACCCACACTCAGCCTCCACCTCTGCCTTCATTGCTTTGCCTGTATGTCAGTGAAAGGAAGATAATCTGGTGGCTTTGGTTTCCTTTCCTCTAGGCAGGACTCTTCTCCTGCAGTGGGAACTCCTATTGCACCCTGAGATCTGGAGGTGCCAAGCCAGAGATAAGGAGGGAGCAGAAGTCCAGCACAGACCCAGTATGATCAAGGATAGGTGGAACTACATTATTTTGAGCCATTATTTATCAGATGGGCCCACTCAATGGAAAGCCAAATTACTTCATAGTGAAAGAAACACCATCTGATCTAATCTACATTTAATGAAGAAATCCAATGAGAAGTGGGATTTAGGAAACCTGTAAGAAGGCTGCAGGACTGGGAGCCCCAACAACACACTCTGGCTCTCGTCCTGTAGTCATGAGCCCAAATCTGGTCGTGGCCAGTGGTCCCCACCAGCAGCTGCAGTCACCCACTGGGAAGGAGATGATACTTCTGGGCTGAGAGGAGGCAGAGCTTCCCCCGCCCACCCCCCACC
>NW_010393811.1:27579-32150 GCF_000710305.1 Buceros rhinoceros silvestris | reverse complement strand
GAGGGGAGGGTACAGTCTGTGGGTGGGGTGGGTTGGTGATGGGGCCGCTGTAGTGGTGTAGTCAGTGACCTCTCATTGGAAGCTTGTCACTTAAAGTCTTAACTACTTTTTGCGAGAGGCCTAATTAGATTTTAACAAGGGCGATGAATGTGAGGCAAGTCAAAAAGACTGTCGTGCTTTTCAGTTACGGTACAACTCGTTGTTGTCCTTTTGCGGCAATTGTTCATTTCCTTGCTTGTGCTCATACAAATGAAGTTAAAGTTACTTTTTAAGTTGTATGATACATCACTAATGAAACAGGATATTTTTTTTAGCCTTTCTGATTTCAGCTGTTACGCTTATAAGTCACACTTAGAGTTACAAACATGTAGTTCCAGAATAGGTTCAGCTTACTTCTAGAATGGTGGAGAGAAGCTGGATCATTACAGGAAGTAACTTAACAAACATTTGAATGAAAAACTTATCTTAGTATATTCTCAACACTGCTTAAATTGCCTTAATATAAATTGCCATGATGGTAGGTTAGCTATAAATGTCAGCTGCTTGAAATTCAAGAATCACACTTGTATTCCAGGTCTTTAATTCTTGTAAGTGAAATCCACAGTTTGATATGTTTTATTAGAGAAGTGTTCTTCTTCTTTAAATAAAACAGTGTTCAGGGAAAAAAAGGGGGGGGGGAGCTTTATTTTTAATGCTTTATTAATCTTGAGGGGAAAAATACATCAGCATTAATAATCAAGCTTTGCAAAAAAACCTGCATCTCATAAGTCTGACTGCAGAGTTTAAAATTGTTCTGAAGTTGAAATCTGAGCTCTTACAGATGAAAAATCTAAGCTACGCTTGGTGCAATTGGTAACTTTCTGAATTACTTTTAGGATTTTTTTGTTTGTTTATCAGTAGTTGTAACTGAAAATTAACAGTATTTCCAGGGGAAGCTGTGATTTTTGTAAATTTTCACTAAAGAAGTGAAGCAGTGACTAGAGTTTTTTAACAGGTTGTGTCCTACAGTGTAAAAGCCTCTGTTTTCTAGAGAACAATAGAGGGCTGATGGTCACAGTCTCTTCTGTCAGCAGCTGTCAATATGTTCTCTGTAAATATGTTGGTTTTCACTACAATATTTCCATTAGTTTCAGAAGTATGTATAAACAACATAGACAGTGTGAGCACGCCGGGTAATTTATTCCCACACTGGCATTTGTCTCCTCCTGTTGCTCTGGTAAAATTTTTGCTAGGTTTCATGATGAGACAGATCAGGGAAGTGATCCAGGTTAAAAATAAGATTTTAAAAAGTACTTTTAATTTGAATCAGCTCCCTGATGTGGTTCATTACACAGTCGTGTAACTGGACTGGCGTAACTGGGAGCGAGAGAAGAAAAATGGCAGTGGGGTTGTGTCCCAAGAAGTTGTGAAATACTTCTGTAAGACAAGGCAGATTGTTCAGTGGTAATTTGATTTGTGCATGCCTTGTGATCTGCAAGGGATGGAAGAGTTCCATTTTTTTCCAAATTATCTGTCATTTTTGAGAGATAAGCTGCTTTATTCTTAAATATTTGCTGGTCATAATTGTAGAAGATGCTCCTCTTAGTGCAGTTTAGTCTTTTTATACTATACACTACATGCAGTTTGAAGGAGCAGGAGGCTTTATTGTGTCTCTAGAAGGAAGTTGGCTGTACTTGGTCTCAGAAGAAAACGAAACCAAAACCAACTTGGTAACAAAATATATTAGGCCCAGTGAATAAAGCAACTGGATCATCTTAGCTATGGCCATGCTAACATAGCTAAAAGTGAGCGTTCACCAGGGGACTAATTCTCTCTTACTGTACTTATTGAACTTTGATTATTCATGAGCTAATTAAAGTGGAGGTTTGACGAAAGGAAGTGTAAGGGGACAAAATGGGCTTAAGTATTTCCTGATGAATTCATCAGGAAATGATGAGTTGTTGCTGACAGATGAGTATGCTCTGAAGCAAACTGTGAAGGTAGTGGCCTTAAACCACTATTTTCCATTTTTTTTAATCTGGTTTTGTCGCGTGGCTTTGTTTCAATGCCCTACATGAGGAAATGGTGCTGTCTGCTCAGAGGTGGACTTCCCTGTGAACTACACTGTGGGCTACTCGCTTGCCTTATGCCGGTGGGAGACATTGGAGCCAAGAACAAAACTGTCACAGTTTCCATATTGCGACCCATATCGTCTCATTTCATATTCCTATTAACAAGTTCCTAGTCCTGTGTACCACCTTCCAGCCTTTCTCAAAACCTTACGTGAGGCAGCGATCCAGAGAGGACTGGCATAATTCTGGTGTTTGTGCATAGCAGATGCAGTTCTTTAAGATGCTATTCTTTTAAAAGTTAATCACTAGTATGCAGCAGTGAAAAGAAATGGAGAAGCATTGCATTACACAGGCAACATGTGAAGAGTTTGTCTTGCCCTGCGCACGCATGCCTTGCTTCGCAGAAAAAAAGGACACTTACTCATGATTGTATCAGTATTAGTGACCCTGAGGTTCCTTCCTTCATCAGTATTGTCTGATGATCAGGGGAGGCTCACACACCCATGAGTTCACGCCTTCATCAAAACTACAGTCAGGACTTCTTGACAAGTCCTTATTGCTGAAATTACAGTGCCAGCAGTAACTCCAGAGGCTCCAGCCTTACCTTGTATATAGTTGGAGTTTTTCCACTGGCTAGTAGCAGAAAAATGTTTTAGCAGTGAGTTGAGCAGAAGAAAGAAAATAGTTGTTTCATTTTGATCATGAAGTTAGAAAGCAAAGGAACATATGTTGCCAGCACTGGGAAAGGTTGAAGAGAATGATAAAGAGATCTTAGGATCCACTGATTTAACTGTGTGGCAGAGGAGGAAATTGAAAGATCCTTTTAACCATATGCCATGGAATATGAGGTTTCTGTTAACAGGCTTGGTGTTATTTTCTTCTTGGATTGTAAATTGTTTGTAAGTATCTGTTAGGAGTTTGGAAGGGGCAACAACCTGACTCACTTCACCAGATTTTATAAGACTGGAGTTATAAAGCACAGATGGCAATGCAGAACTTCGATTCATGCTTGTACTCTAGCTCAGTGGAGAAATGCAGGGATTAAGTTGCAGTCTGAATGTGTGTCCTGTGCTCTTATGACTTTAGAATCAAGGTGAGGATTCCTGGCAATTTATGTTTATCTGAACTAGGGCTGCTGCCACCACCTTAATCCTGCTCTGGTTCCAGGCTTGTGGCTCTAGAACTTGCCTGTAGCATTATTTCTTTTCACTGATTAATGAACTTGGAGACTTGAAATGGTTGCTAGCTTTTTTTTAGACTTTACTAACTATATAAAAGTGCGTGTCAGTATAGTAGTCCTGTAAAATTCATGAAGTATGGATGTGTATATGCTATTTTAAAATATTTTTCTGATTTTATATATATGTGTGTGTTATAACATGCATTACGTTTTTTTTATGTAACTGTGTTGTACAAGGACTATTTCCAGCATTATGTATTCATAGATACTGCTTTTTATGCCATCAGCATAACTATGCCAGTGAGACTAAAGCATATAAGTGTAGTGGGTTTGGGTAAAGGCCTTGTAAAAGTATAATTACAGATATTCTCAGTGGTAATGCAAATGTAGCTGTATCAGTTTCAGTAGTTAAATTTCTCTAAACATTTCATTGACAAATCCTTAAATTATATGAATATTTAGCTCTGGGTTTCCTAGTCTTTTGATCTAGGTGAGTATATATGAACCTAGGCTTTCATAAGTTACTTGAGAATACTTTTGTCACTGACATCTGTTAGATACATCCCGTAAATATTCTCATGCATATTCTCATCTAATCCTGCTAGTGTCTATGGTCCTCTGGTTGCATCTTATCATAAGTGAGGATAAAATGTATGAGGTCAAATTCTTAAGACCACAGACTGCTGGTTGAGGAAAATGTGACAGATGATTTTGATCAATATGGGCAAAAGGAGCAATGACATCGAACAGTAAGCCACTGAGTATGTTAGGTGCTGCTTACTTTTTGGATTAAGTTTAATACAGTTTAACATTTGGGAGCATGTGTCTGTGTTAGTAGATATGGACTAAGGCTTTGATGTTCTCTGTCACCTCTAGCATCAGTATGTAGCAATAGTTCTCTAGAATTTTATGGAGAGTTTGATAGGATGACAATAAAACTCGTGCTCAGAATATAGTATGATACTGTGCTGAATTCTGTATTGCTTTTTTGTTTTTAATAGCTATGTTAATGTTCCCTTTAAAAGGTGCTAGTATGTCAGTATCTAAAAGTAAATTAAATTACAGCCTTTGGGCAGGTTATAGAAAATGGCTTCATTTAATGTTACCTTATTTAATGTATTATTTTCTGTCTCGCTGTTGTAGAAGAGTGCAAACTAATGCCATTGTTTGTGGTTTATTTCAGCTTTGTCCAAAGTTCTTGCATACCAACTCTACCAGTCATACCTGGCCTTTCAGTGCAATTGCAGAACTTATAGGTATGTGGATCAATAGTTGGTCTGAGTATTTGATTGTAGTATTTTTTTCCTGTTATAAAACTTTTTTCTTTCAGGTAAGGGAAA
>NW_010393811.1:15227-27512 GCF_000710305.1 Buceros rhinoceros silvestris | reverse complement strand
AGAGTCAGATTGACTTGTTTTTTTTTTAACAGTATACATGCTACCTGACAGCAGCTGCAGAGGCCTTGTAGGATTTGATGGTTTCTTTTTACGGAATTTGCTAAGGATTGCCAGATATAGAAGGCTGGGACAAAGTCAATACCTTCTCTTCTAATCCACCAAATGCAAGTCTACTGCTTTTTGCTGTTCCCAGGCCCAGAAAGTAGTAAGGCTGACCACACATTCCCAAGATGTCTGTGCACACTTGCATCCTGTACTGACACCACTGGCTACAGACAGATAAGCACAGAGAGGAGGACAGTAACTTTGCAAGAACCCACATGAGCAACGCTTGAAACGTGAGCAGCACAGATGGCCTTATCCTATTCCTGCTTGCTGGCTGACCAGGTTTAAAATGCATTATGATGCATATGTGTGCTCATACTCACTTACCACTCGTGCTTACCCACATTTCCAAATGTTTTGCCGAGATCTCAGAGTCTTTCCAGTATCTGTGTTCTGGGATTTTTCCAGTCTCTCCTTAGACCTTGGATCTCAGCAGTTGCAGGTTTCTTCCAACTTGTCAGATTGCCCAACCTGAAATTTGCTAGCAGAGCAAATGCGTACAGGCACACGCTGAGAATAGAGAGAGTACTCGCACTTAGAAGTAGTGTTCAGTAAGAGTGGCACAGAGTCCAACCACACAAGGATACGGACTAGCAGCCAGTTTGCACACAATTAGCCTGTGTTATTCCGTGTTCCACCCTGCCCTCCCTTCCCCTCCATTATACCATTCTTCTCCCATCTACTTGTGAGCTTTCCCTTTTCTTCAGTGCTTCCTCAAAACATCCAATAGTAATTTTTGCACAGTCACAGTACTCCTCAGACATCCTAATTTTCTTCTTTTGGGTTACTGAGTTTCTTGCTGAACATCTTCAGGGTTATACTTGAGTGGTTCCATTTAATGGTCCATCCGTCAGTGTCCTGACACTGTCCTTGTTATTGTCTCTGTCATCTGCTGTTAGCTGGGGCTTGTGTAGCCCTGTTGATGGTCTTGCCTTTAATTTCGAACAGTGGTTGACTGGGTATCTTCAGAGTTGCTTGTTTCCCAAGTTAGGGAATGATTTGCAGACTTACTTTAACTGATTCCTCAAAGGTGTGGTTTGGAAAGGCTTGCCAAACTTTTTTAGCAGTTTGCTGCTGCCAAAGGGGGCAGCTCTTCTGGTCACACGTTCATTTGCTTCTTGTGCATAACTTTTGCTGTTCTTAGTCCAGAAAATTAATTTACAAAAGCAAATAGGAATTTTTCAGCTAGATAAGGCCAGAGCTGTCACAAAGGAGGAAACCCAGAAGCACATGACTTGGAGAGAGGCTCACTGTATTGTTAAGTCATTTCAGCTGTTTTATCACTCTATGCCATACCTGTGTGGCATGATGGTGGATGTGCTGTGCAAGGCACACAAACTTGTCTTCTTCATTTGCCCCTGGTGTGTCATATGTGTTGCTTTAACAAAGCTTCGAAAGCGTAGTAGCAGTGTACTGAGTGTAAAGGCTTCAAGTTAGTCCCATTTGTTTAAGCAAGTTTTGCCATCTGTCTTTCACATGCTGGTAAGGCTATACCATTACAAATGGTGTACAAATTTGATATCTGGCATATCGCCATATGCCAAATACCAAATTATATACACAGGGCTACATTATGAAGGCCTGAATTTTAGTTTATGCGAACTTACCTAAAACGTTAATTGTCTTTATGCTGAAAGTTGTCATTTAAGCTCTACTCTCTCCTGTCAACTTTCTGATGGTTGTATTGCTGGCTTTTTCCATTAGTCCTCAATCAGATTAAATTTAGGTGAGCTAATGGTGATACTTGGAAGAGGGTAAATGGGACATCTAGAGAGCTGATGAGCTAGCAAGTCAGAAGACTTCCAAACTTTTAGTTGTACTTGAAATGTTCTCTTTTGTTGATGCTGAAATATATTTTATGAACTTTTTCACTGTGGACACAATTTGCACATTGTCCTTATAGAAAGCGAGCTACCAAGCTGTGATTCCTTTTTATAGTCCGCAGTGTTGGATTGAGTTGTTTATGTATGGCCCTCAGCTGAACCTGCAAAACAGGCAGTGAGGCAGTTCCTTCTGTGCCATCACATCCCACCTGTCCTCCTCCTTGTGCTTTCCCTCCTCACAAGTTCCATGAGTAGCACAGTGCAGGGAGAGGAAAAGAGATGGAAGAAAGTGGTGTTGAGATTTAAACTAGCTTTGCAGACATGAAATGTTTGCAGAGCCATGGTTTCTGTTTCACTTGTTCTAGCAATGCTGCAAGCTCTTTCAAGTCTTGTAAATAGAAACTGTAGCCTAAAGCGTTTTGTACTACCCTTCTGTGAAAGTCATACCTTCTTAGACTGAACAACTTGCACCAGCAAAATACATACTTGTGATACTTAGCTCTGTAATGTGGGAGTGATGCAATAGCACAACAGCAACAATTTTTTCACTGAAATCTCCTGCACCTGCGGAATCAAAATTCTAGATTTCACAAAATCAAATGTGGGGAGCTGGGCTTCTGTTTTTTTGCCTTTTTTTTTTGGTGACTCAAATTTGATTGTCTGAAGTTGTTACAGAATTTCAAATCTGATTTCCAAATTAGAAATCCCACAGGCCCACAGCAAGTAAGATTGTTGCAGCCGTGTATATTACTGATGTGCCGTTACCTACATTGCGGACAATAGCTTAGCCTCCTGAGAGCCAGCCTCCCAGCCAGCGTGGCTGGGGGAAAGTACATGTTGCCGCAGCTGCTTGTGAGACAGGAAATGAAAGTAGAAACTTGTCTTGGTTTCGTTTCCTATTTAAGAGGCTTATCTCCACCCAAAGTTTTTGCCTATATTACTGTCATGTGTAATAGTTGGGAAATTGCGTGTTGCTTTCAGGGAAGGTTTGCCAAGTTTTGACAGCTGTTTCACTGCAATGTTTTGATTTAGTGTTGTCATCTACAAAGAAGTTGGTGTTAACATAACGTTTACTTTATTAAACACTATAGCTTCCTGTTTCTGTGCAAAGGTTGACTAATATTAAGTGACTTAGCTGAGAATTTTATATCTGTGCCAGCACAGAATTTCTGGAACTATATCACATACCTACCTAGAGCTGAAAAATGGCTGCAGTTTTAGAACTCTTATTAGTTTAGCGTTTGACTAATCATAGGCCTGTGATTAGGCAATGACATTAGGCTGCCGTATTAATCAAATAAACATATGAGCAAGCGTAGCACTTGTTAGGGACAGCTATTTCCTGTAGATGTTTGGCAGCATTGCAGAAATAACGTTCAGCAGATTGATTTTATATGTATTCTTGCTTGATAAGGCTCTGTTTCATGCTACATATGGATTTAAGTAACTTTGGGAGAGTTACTATCTAACTTCTTCACTGGAAATAAACACTTGAAAATATGTTCGCACAAACTGTTTAATTTTTCCTTTTTAGTATCCCACCCTTGTTTGTTTTCTTTCTCTTCAGATAATGCTTATGATCCAGATGTGAGCGCTAAACAGATATGGATAGACAAAACGGTGATAAATGACAATATATGCTTGACATTCACTGATAATGGAAATGGTATGAACTCAGAGAAGCTGCACAAAATGCTAAGGTGGATAATCTCTTCTGCATTTTTTTCCTTGTGAAAATTCCAGCTTTTAGTTCTGCTATTGCTTAGCTTATTCCTTTTTCTCATATGTAGTCAACTAATTTTGTTCATAAACGTAATAACTCGCTTTCAGAAATGTTATCCAAGTGAGACTAGAATAGACAGATGCTAGTAAAACTTTCACACAACTTTGTCAGTGTATTTTTATCTCATAATTTCCTTTTATCCTTTCTGACAACCTTCCCATTTAACCTACTGTGCAGTGGTTGTGCTGTGTAAACTCTCCGTTATGTCCTTTAGCAGACTTAAGGAGAATTTAATTTTTTTTTTCTCCTTCAAGATTGATTTAGTTTAAGTTAGTGAGCAAGTGAAAAGGGAAGGTTTGGTTCCAGGCCTTTGGAGTATTGACGATAGAAGGTATCATGGAAAACTGAAGGAAATAATTATATTGATGTGGTCTATTTACCTTTAAATACTTGAAATAAATCAGGATTTGAACTGATCTTTCTGCACCTTTTGCTTCTTCAGTTAGCAAAGAGGTGGTTGTTCAGTTGCTCCTTTAGTACAAAAGATTGTTTTGCCTGCAGATAAATCTCTGGGTTTGGACTTGAGCAGGCTTGAATTCAAACTGTTATTTTTCTTTTTCTGTTAGATACCATAATTAATAGCTTGCTTGCTAAATTCCATGTTCCATTTGCATTTACCTGTTTTACGTCAAATGTAATGTGTAGATACTAATGAAAAATACGTAGATCTCACAGTTTTCAAGCAAAGAGAGGAGGTACAAAAAAGCTTTAGAGGCTTTTCTTAGTATTTGTTGTGAAGCCATGTAACAATTAGAATCCTGTAAGAATGTTTATTCCATAATTCCAGGCAGATTATATTTCTTTTCCATACTTAAAGATGAAAGGAAGTTTCCCTGGTTTTGTGCAGTGTGGCTTTAGCAATGTTTCATGGGTGACTTTCAAGATTTGCTGAAGTGTAAATTGTTTAATTGTGCAGTAGTTCCTGGTCTCTAAAACAAGAGATAAACTCATTGCGTTTAAGTCTAATTTAGTAGACATCCTTTGGGTACATCCTTTGGGTTTTTAAGTTTTATAGGTCTTTTTACACTCCTCTCATGCTTTCGTATGTTTCAGCTTTGGCTTCAGTGAGAAATCTGTGATGAATGGCCGTGTTCCAGTGGGACTGTATGGAAATGGATTTAAATCGGGGTCCATGCGCCTGGGAAAAGATGCAATAGTCTTCACCAAGAATGGAGAAACCATGAGTGTGGGCCTGTTATCTCAGACTTTTCTTGAAGCCACAAAAGCAGAACATGTCATGGTTCCTATAGTGACGTTTGACAACCAGCATATCCTTTCAACAATTTTTGAATGAAAAGTTGTGGGTACATGCAAAATTTGGATGATAGTATCAGTAAAGGAAAACTCCTTGTCTAGTCTTAGGGATACCCTAAATAAATTCTAAGCTGCAAGTGATGTGTGGAATAACTCCACAATCAAAGTAGATTGTGAAGCAGGTATGTTTTATTGCAGCTCTGCAGAGTTGGGTGCAGCAAGGGTCAGGTACCCTAAAGGTGCTTGCACACCAAGCCGCAGCATTTGCTCCTTATTTAAAGCAGTAAAGTGTACGTATTCAAAGGATTGCTCAATCGCCTAGTAATATTCATCAGCCTGTCCCGCTCTTGATGTAAATTAGGTCTCCTCCCCTTGCACAGACGCAGTCTTATTCTTCGGGGGTCTTTGGTGGTCTTTTGGGAGGAAGTAAGAGTTCTCCGATAGTCTTCGTGATTGACCTCCCGACCCCAGCCTCGGAGGCATGTGCAGTTCGGGGACAGCTAGTCATTATCTCCTGTGTCCACGACTCATGGCCAGTTGTGCAACATCTTCCCTCGTGGTCACAGCCTGTGCGCAGAGACAATTCTCTCCTCCTCCTTATTTTGTCCCAAACAATGAAGCATCAACTGATAAGACCCCTGCTCAAGCCTTGCATCCTTCAAGTGACAAAGGGAGCTACATGAGCTTCTCCAAGGGCAGGACATTACACTTTGCTTCTCCTGATTACGCAGAGTTTTTAAGCAATACCCAACAACAGGGGAGTTTAAGCAATTAGCAAAAGACAAAGCAATTTATGCCACAGCAAAAGGCAAAAGCAGTTAAGCCATAGCAAAAGGCAAAGCTAACTAATATTCAAAACCTGTCCTGAATTTCAGAAGATATTTTCTACTTTCCCATCTCACGAGGAATGCTATAATTTGTGAAAGCCTTTAAATTTGTGGGAGCTCTGACATGTGAAATAAGAATCCCTGAAGTAAGTACAGGATACTGTTGCAGAAGTTTCCTTGTCTTCTGAAAGCTTACTTCATTCAAAGTTGCTTGCCTTAACATAATGCTTACGACACCTAAGTGATCCAACAGAATCGAAAAACAACCTGAAGGCCATCTTAACACATTCTTTATTTTCTACTGAGGAGAAGTTACTGGCAGAGCTCGATGCTATAATAGGGCAAAAAGGAACAAGGATTATCATTTGGAATCTCAGAAGGTAAGATGAAGTCCAGTCTCTTATCTCTCACTTAGTTTCTATTATCTTTACGCAAAAATACAAGGTATTTTTGTGGAATAATTGCAAAAGACTGGGGCAGTTAGCTGTAACTGGGAAACTGGACTCAAATTTGCATGATTGAAGTAATTCACTTTTTTCTTAGGAGATTTTAATGCAAGAAAGCTGGAGGTAACAAAGTATTACTAATTCTGGTTTTTTCTCCTTCTCACCTGCTCCATAAGAAAAATTTCACCTTCTTTACACTTCAGAAACTAATTTGCATTGCTCAGGTAGACTTTAATTTACTTTAAGGTATGAACATTTTCAGCAATGTGCGTAACTTCATTGCTTGAGCAAAGGAAAATGCAGTGAACTCAGCTGGCTGGGCAGGATGACTTTCATATTCTGAATTTTGGAGTGCATTTGTGGGAAGCTGTGGAAGAGAACATTTCTGGGCGAGTTCACGTTGTTTCTAATATGTTGTAATTGCATCAGCTTTTTTTTTAATAACAGAACTGTTTCAGTATTAAAAGACTTTATTTCTGGAATACTTATATGTCAAATATGATATATCTCAACGTTGTGCAAAGGTACTGCCAGTATACTGCAGTGTACTCTTCTGCAACTAAATGTAGTGTATACATCCGGTGAGTGGTCCAGTAAGAAATTGTTGTAATTATTGAGTTGGAAAGCTGTGGTGTCATTTTTGCAGCATTAAAAATCTTAGGAAGGCAGTTTGTAACATTCAGAAATTTTGCATTTAGAAGGAATGCATGTGTCTTAGTCCATGCAGAATTTAAAGCTGATATACCAACTGCTTTTATTTTTGAAGCGTGACCTGTTTAGTTAGAATTCATGAATGACTTACTTGCTATGACTTCTCTTGTATTCCTTGCGTATCAGAAAGGACCTGGTGGACTTTGTTTATGTGAATTTTAGCAAATCTGTGAGGAAAACCAGCATGGCTGAAAGGAATTCCCTTTTTCTTGGATCTTTGTGATACCTGCTGGGACCACTACAGTATCTTATCTTGTGTTGGCTTTTTTTTTTCTGTAATTGGTGTATGTTTTTTAATCTTATTTGTTAGAGATAAAAATGAAAAACCAGAGTTTGACTTTGACAAGGATAAATATGACATCAGAATTCCAGAAGACCTAGATGAAACTGGCAAAAAAGGGTATAAAAAACAAGAGAGACTGGACCAGATTGTTCCAGAAAGTGACTACTCACTGCGAGTATGTATAACATTTTTTAAAATTAGTTTTTGTTTGTTTATTTTTGGAAGCTGGAAGGTGTATGGTTTTGGTATAATATAATATGCTATAGAAGTGTTGGTTGGAGGAGAGGAGGAAAAATGTCAGAAATTAAATGTAAGGGCTATATGGTAATGTTAATCTTGAAAACTGGTGGAATGTATTTATGAACTTGTGTAAATATTTACTGTTTATTTAGAAGAAAATTACTGGGGTTTATATAGTCTTGCTAATAACTTTAAATGTATCCATCATCATCCATTGAGGAGCAAAAAGGAAATGCAGTCAGTAGCTTCAGAAATTAAACAGAGGGAGATGTCCTTGTCAGCAGAGTAAACGTTCCAGTGTAATGCAGGTATACATGCATACAGGACTGATGGTATGCCCGTGTGCATCTTTTAAAACAGACAAGTTTTAGTGGGCAAGGTGTCATTTCTAGGTTTCAAAAAGAGGTAAGGGAATGAAAAAGCGGCTGCGTTGTTTGAACACAAGCATGCAGACACGGACGAGGGTTTTCTGTAGGCTAACTGATATGGCCATTGCTTCCATTATTGATTCATAAGCTTTGAAGGCTTCTTTTTATAAGAAAGTACATCTGGAATGACTAGGTGTTCCTGGCACTTGTGGGTAATATTCAGAAGTATTATCCTAGTTGAACTGAAATCTTCAATTACTTTAAGACTCACTGAAGTCCTATATCCACTTCAATTATTAGAAGTTGTAAATATATTGATAAATGAAATGTAGATCTGTGAATTTTAATTTGCATGTTTATAAGAAGGCTGCATAGCTATTCTCAAGCTATGATAATATGCAGTCATTTGGAGCAAAGTTAACGTACTTGCTTTAGTTATTTTAGTTATTTAGTTATTTTAAAATTTGTAGTAAAATTTTTAAGCTCTCAATAGGGGATAAGAAAAGAGAGGCTCTTTTAGCAGTAAAACTGCATCTTCAGACACGTGATTAAGTTGTCATAGTCATAAAAGTTGTTCTTCAGTTGCTAGTCACTTAATTTGTGATAAAGTATTCTTTATTATCCACACTTGCATTTCCTGTTTTTCTGGATTAAAGTTGGGAAAAAACACATTTCGTAAAATTTAATTAAAACTTGAATTTGTCTTCCTAAATGTAATGTGTATTGTAAAATACTCATATTGAAATTTTGGGGGTTTTTAATAACAGGAGTTACTGTATGTTTTGTAGGCTTATTGCAGTATTTTGTATTTGAAGCCAACAATGCAGATCATTCTGCGAGGACAAAAAGTGAAAACGCAGCTGGTTTCCAAAAGTCTTGCCTTCATTGAAAGTGATATATATAGGCCAAAATTTTTGAATGTATCCTTTCCTAACATTTACATCATTGCACACTGAATTTAATGATGTAACTTCTTATGTAAGCTGTTTCAGTTCCGCTGGGTATGTTGCAGTTTTACTCATGGGTTCGTTTTTGGGGTTTTTTTGTTGTTGTGGTGTGGGGGGGAGGGTATCTGGGTTTTTTGTGAAGACATACTGAAGGAATTATTTCAATATATAAAAAAAAATAAGTTCCAAGACCCAGTTTGGAATGAACACTCAGAGTAACTATGTTTTTGTGTTACATGAGATTAACCAGACTGTTCCTTAATATCTGGTAAAAGGCTAAAACAGTAAGAATTACTTTCGGATTTAACTGCAAAAACAAAGATCATTATGGAATAATGATGTACCATAAAAACAGACTCATCAAAGCTTACGAAAGAGTTGGCTGTCAGTTAAAGGTAAGAAATTAGAGCTCAAATAGTTTAACATCTTGAGAAATTGTTTTTACAAATGCTGTTTTTAAAACAGAATACAGATGGAAAATAGGATCCTTTATGAAACCACCTTTTTTAGTTTGTGCAGCAGTTAAAATTAAATTATATGCAGTTGTTCTAATGTTTGTTTTTGAAACTAAGCTCGTATACACAAAACAGGGGCCTGAAGATGTCTTCCAGGACAAAAAGAGCAGTGGAGCAGAGGGTTTTGGTTTTTTTTACCTAGGGGCTTTATGTTAAGAGTTTCTTTTTGGAGAGGAGTTATAAGCCAGGAAACTATTTTTGCCTTGTACCTGTAGCTTGTAATTACCTCTGACAGACTCTTGAAGTATTAGCATAGAATATGTGTTGTTCTTCCTGATAGATCTTAATTTTTTACAGGCAAACAACATGGGTGTTGGTGTAGTTGGGATTATTGAATGCAACTTCCTAAAGCCCACTCATAACAAACAAGATTTTGACTACACAAATGAATACAGGTAAATGTATATTTTTGTGTAGAATTTTTATTGAATATGTTGTTCACTGTGAAATACTTAAAGGCTTGTTCTTTTCCAAGTAGTAGGAATAAAAACTTTTCTTCCATCATTAAACTTCACCGATGTTCTGAACAGTAGGGGTGGGGTGTTTACATCTACGCTGGTCACACTGCATTTATTGTGCTGTCAGTGAAGCCTGGAGTATCATACACATCCTTTTAAAGCAAGCACCCTTAAAGTGGTTGGTTGCGATTCTGCCCCTCAGAGTGAACTTGAATGCCCTCAAATCCTCTGCTACTTCATAAAGCATTTAAAATACCTGACATCTTGCAGGCAGCAATGGTTTAGGACATTGCTTTGTTTCAGTTTTTATTTCTAACTAAGGGCTGCCACCTCTTCACATATCTGCATCCATCCCATCAGTCAGTACCCAGTGTAGTATTTCCTATAGTTAAACTGTGAACCATATTTAGAATCTAGTCTGATCTAGAATTTCCAGGGACAATAATTATTTTTAAGCCAGATTAATTTCCTAGTCTGTTTACACTGCTCTGCTGTGAATCAGTTGTGTTGGCATTGTGCAAGGTGGCTGTGGGACAAAAGGCCAGAGGGTATGAGTTACCTAAGCTGTTTTCAGGCCAAGGTGTGAAAACTGTCCATGAGAATTTTCCTGAATACAAACAGGGAGAATTGTTCCACTCTGTATTACTTTCTTTCCTTTCGTGATTACAAGGCTATTTCTTGTTTTTCTGTGCTGCTTTGTGTTAAAAGGGGTATTGGGAGCGGCCGCCTCCTCCAGGAGTTCTGTCCCAACACTCTGTTCTGCCCAGCCACTGGAGCCCAGCCTAGGGACCCAGGGTTTCCACGCAGGCTGAGGGACACTACTGCCACTTTCCTGTTTGCAGGTTCAACCAGTAGTGAAGTTGACCCCGTGTCCGGGAGATACGTGCACATAGAGGACACTGACGTGACTGGTTACACAGACTGCCACAGATGAGTTTCACTTACATATAGGACTTCCTTAAATCCTAAACAGCCAACTCCCCTTCCTCCTCTTTGGCTGGTAGAAATAGCAGCTAGTGGAGGCATACACATGACACCCTAAATTCACAAGCACATGTACATTGTTGATCCCCTAAGTACTAGCACAGTTCTCTGTCCTTCCAGTATCTCTGTCTGGATCCTTTGCCTGCCTCACAGGTCCTCTGTGTGCTGGCTAGTGCAGTTTGATATCAATTCGTGAGCAAATACATGCATGCTCACGCACTCGTACTGCAGGCACTCTATTCACAAGTCCCCCTGGCTATACCAGCACAAACCCTAGCCTGCCTGATACCCCTGCCCAGACCTGGGACCTCCTGTTCACTGCTGAGTCCAGTTTAGAGTTCGTTAGCAAACACACGTGCACACTCCGTGCACACCAGCACACTGAGACTGGGGAAGATGCACTTGTCTCCCCACCAGCAGCCAGCACCAGGCACGCAGGCTGTGACCCACATTCCTACCCCAGTTGCCAGTGCTGAGCCCCTCACTCATGCTGGACTACCTGAGGAGCTGGTTTTTTTTGGAGAACACACTGTTCCTGCCTCGGTGGGTGGCAGCTTGAGATGCTCACTTCCTCCAGGAGCTGACACCACACACCCAGTCTGAGTCCAGGAGCTAGCACCCAGTCCGTTCACACACACAGAGCTCGCACCAGAAGCTGGCACTTAGTCCTTGCCATACTCAAACACGTGGGATATAGAATGAGATTATGTAGAGAGTTAAGAAAATGTTAAATAAGAAGATAGGACAGACTGCGGTAATAAGGCACAGGACACAGCCAGACAACTGTACTGGCTGAACCTGTGTTACACCCAGCCACTTTTCTGCCCTTAGGATGCCTCATCAGTTGTCATAGATAGTTCCACTGACTACCTCCAAATGTCCTGGACCAGCAGGTTTGCTTCTGTATCAGTTGCAAAATCCAGATTGCTTGCAGTTTTTTGATAGCCTGTCAATTAGTGTGACTGACCACGCTTGTTTCTGGTTACTGTCTTTGCTAATGCTAATAGGTCAGGGTTTATGACTCTCCGTGTTTGTCTCCTTTCCTTTCCTTGTCCTCCCAACTGAAAAAATAAACATTCTCACACTCCATTACCTATTATCCTTACCCATTACTGTGACTGACCAGGTTTGTTCTTATCACTACCTCTCTCCTCAGTCAGGTTTGTCTTTGTATGTTCTTATAGCTCCTTTGATCCTATGCACTTAAAGGAACAGGCACTTGCCTTCTGTGTGCCCTAACAGCTGCTTTCAGTGTGGACTTAGAAATTTAGCCTATTGACTTGCAAACACTGGTGGGGTAAACTTTGGCAGGAGGAGTCATTACTTTTTTCAAGGTGTATGTTTTGCCCTTTTGCCAGTTGTGGTTCAGTTTCCACTGGCAGCCAGAACTGTCCACAAGGCCTTTCCTCAAGTGCTAATTTATGTTCAGCCCTGCATAGAAAGATAACCCAGAAACCACGCAAGAGAGCTGTAATAAGCAGAACAGTTAATTGCAGCAACTGAGTTGCTACAGCAAGTTAAATCTGGTTATTACTGCTGCT
>NW_010393811.1:0-15123 GCF_000710305.1 Buceros rhinoceros silvestris | reverse complement strand
GCGCGACCAAGCCTGATAGCTGCTCCAGCCACTACAGTTCAATCTGCCTGTATATTTGAATGGTTCCCACAGTCAGTGCTGCTCTTTGCAGTGATATTGCCAGCTTGAAGCAGTTCTTGTGTCTCTATGCCATTGTGCTAGAGGAACTGTTAAGGAGAACGCTTGGTAAAGCAGATCAGAGAATCAGTCAAACCAGAAAATAGGTCTTGTGTTGTTTGGGTTTTTTTTTTCAGTACAGGTGTTCCGAGGCATATCCTGTGTGGTGGCACTAACAGCTCCATTGTCAGAGGGGGAGGAATTAGAGTGCTGTAGGACAGTCATTTGTGTTGACCAAAGGTTTGCCCTGTGTTCCCACAGGCTGTCACAGTGAGCATTGAATGCTTTGTTCTTGTTTCTTTTTCAAAAAAACCCACTTGAATGTGGACGTAGAGATACTACACTTGAAAGATCTTTTATAAAGGTTTTTCTGTGGAGTGCTGCAGGTTTTCAAAAGTAACTTTCTGGTCCAAAACAAAACCATAAAACTGATGCTGTAATTTCATGATCAGTGTAAGCTGACTTGTCATTTTTCCCTCTTTAGAAGAGAGGTGTGATCTCATTCGTCCATTGCTGTTCATTCCTGCCCTTGTGGTACTTCCATTTTTTTGGCACAGAAATTCATGGCTTGGGTTCAGAGGTGATCTAGATCAAAACTCTCTAGGTCAGACTAGTTCACTACACAAACATTTGTGTTAGTTCAAGGGATGGGGTGCTGTAGGTGTTGGAATAAGCCAGGCAGGAAGGGACTGACTTTCAGTCTCTGGTTACCCAGCCACTTTACTCTGATGTAAATTCAACACACTGACAAGAGGTAGTCTTACCTCTACCTCACCTGTGGGGCTTGTTCTCCTTCCACACCACTTTCTCCTGCGTTTGTCATCTTTAGTAGTCATTGAGCTGCATGATGAACCATGATCAGGAAAATTAATCCAGCTAAAAATTAACCTAGGGAAAGGCTGGCATGCTCCTTTTAGCAGGTGGACTTTATACTGCATTAAAGTGATCGTGCATTTGCAGTCTCTGTGTGGTAACTGTTGTACCCCAACTTAAAGTAGTCATGAGCCTGCATGCAGTTAATGGATGCACAGCAACATCAGCCAAATTCTGGGTACTAGATTGACAGAGGTGGTTTTGTACTTGTTTCTTTTGTGATTGAGGTTGAACTGGTGAGGTAGCTTCAGAGTTTGCACAGTACATTCATAGTGCTTCTAAACTGAGCACTCTTGATTCCGGTCTTAGTGCTCCAAGTCATATTTCCAGTAATTTATTTGCTGACAAACATGACTTCACTCAGTTCCTAATTTCTAGGGTTTTCTAAAAGAAAAAAGCTTACTATCGTGCAAATAGAAATATTAGAGTGATTCATATGTTTGTTCTTTTACTATAGTATGTAAAGGTCCTTGTTTTGCTAGGATTTTATTATTTAAGGTGGTCTTTTAAAAACTTTTCTTTTTAGACTTACAATAGCAGCATTAGGAGAAAAACTTAATGATTACTGGAATGAAATGAAAACTAAGAAAAATGGAGAATATCCATTAGCTTTGCCAGTCGAGGAGATACAGTGAGTATCACTTCAAATATAAGAATTTTACATGCTGTTGTGCTCTTCTACACTCAGTCGTGACGATGAACCTTTCATGTGAAAGTTCTGATGTTTCTTCCATTACAGAAAGCAGCCTGATCAGACATGGGTACAATGTGATGCATGTCTGAAATGGCGGAAGCTGCCAGATGGAATAGAGCACTTGCCAGAAAAGTGGTACTGCTCATTGAATCCTGACCCACAATTCCGGTAAAATTAGATTTTGAAGAATATCTGAATACTGCTTTTTTTTTTTAATATTTTCTGTTATAAGCATGGATGTTAAGCTCTTTCTGTCGCATTTTTTCTTCCCCTTCCCCACTCCCACCACTTAACTCAGGAACTGTGATGTGCCAGAAGAACCAGAAGATGATGACTTAATACATCCTACATATGAGAAAACTTACAAGAAAAAGTGAGTACCAGAGACTTTTCTAAAAAGTGTTTTAATGCTAGAAGAGTAATGTGAAAACTAAGTGCCCTTTTCTCTCACCTGTGGTGTAATTGCAGCTCTTCTGGGAACGTATCCAGCCAGAAAATAGTGCCCTGAAATAAAGACTTGATCGTAGCAGTAGGTAGATGAATAGCGCTGTTCTTCTCTCTGTTACTAGCATGTTGGCATTACATCCATATTTCTCTCTGACTAAATACCTGTTTGCTCTCTTAAATCAAATTTGGACAGTCATAACAAAAGGGGCCTCTCATTTAATAACTACTAAGGAGAGAAGTGCAGCAGTTGGAGTTCAGGTACAGCGCTCAGAGGGGTATTGTTTCATAGTAGTAAGAGCTATGTGGATAGTTTGGGATGTTAAGAGAAGCAATCTGCTGGAGCTGTTAGGAGACCTTGTTTAGGTAACTTATTTTCAAGGTCCATGTTGAAGCAGCTGAATACCTCGGTACATTTATTTAAGAATAAGAGGATTCTTAGCTAAGATGTATGGGGGAAAAAAGTGACTTGAGTAATTTTAACTAATGCTGGCTAGCATTCTAGAAGCGGGAGTTTTGGGGGATTTTCAATTTTTAAAAATACATCTTTATCTGAGAAGGAACTTCTTTGAAGATAAGATGACCTTAAACTATAGCTATACTAGTTTCTAAGTTCCTGCAGAGAATTTTCATTAAATAAACCAGAATATGTTCATTAGAACTTTATTGTATCTAGCTGAGATAAGGAGTATTATGTTTGCTTTTAGGTTTTGAGCTTGGTTCTGAATCTAAGCCCTTAATTTTTTTTTTTTTTCCTTGCTGCTGTGTAGAGACAGAGAAAAACTGAAAAAGCGACTAGAGTACAGCTACCAGGTAACTCTTGAAGTTGATAGGAAAATGATTTTGGTAGCAGAGTTGTTCTTGCTCTCAACTATTCTATGCAATTTGATCGAATAGGCTAGGCTTTGAGTGAGCGTGCTTTAGGTAATGGCCAACTCACTAGTTCAACATCCTGGGCTTTTTGGATGGTTGTGTAGGTTTATGCTCACTATTAGTAAACCAGAAATCCCCCATCTTTCCTCTCCGATGATGGAAAATACACCATTGCTTTCTATGTAGTAGTTTAGAAAGTTTGAGAGGGACAAAGCCCTCTCACAAAATAGTACTAGAAAATATGTCAGTTACTTACACAAGAAGGACTTGTAGCTATACTTTTGCAAGGATGCACTCAAATAATTAAATGCAGATACAAATCAACATGGTTGAGATAATGTATAGATTGTAACTCAGAATCAAATTTCCTAAGTGTGATTTAGCTGAAGTTGGTTTCAAAGTGAAGTGCTAATCAAGCCATTTCTGGAGATTTTGCATGTGCTGTTTTAACCTATATTCTTCATTGTATTGATTTTTTTTATGCCGTTGCTTTTACCCAAGCACAGAAGTAATTACTCAATGTGCTGTTCATTTTCACGGAATCACAGCGTTGGAAGGGACCTCTGGAGATCGTCTAGTCCAAACTCCGTATTAAAGCAGGTTCACTTAGAGAGGTTGGACTGGATGGCGTCCAGGCAGGGTGTGAGTATCTCCAGAGAGACAAGGAGACTCCACAACCTCTCCGGGCAGCCTGTTCCAATGTCCATCAGAGTAACGCACCCATTGCCCCTTATCACTCGGCGCCACTGAAGAGTCTGGCCCCATCCTCTTGCCACCTGCCCTTTAAATGCTTAAAAGCATTGGTAAGATTCCCTTTCAGTCTTTTTTTCCAGGCTAAACAGACCCAGGTCTCTCAGCCTTTCCTCATAAGAGAGATACTCCAGCGTTCTTAGCCCTTTGCTGGACTCTTTACGGTAGTTCTTTGTTTCTCTTAAACTGGGGAGCCCGGAACTGAACACAATGCTCTAGATGTGGCCTCACTAGGGCAGAGTAGAGGGGGAGAAGATCCTCCCTCAACCTCCTGGTCACACTCTTCTTAATGCACCACAAGATACCATTGGCCTTCTTAGCCCCAAGCACACATTGCTGGCTCATGGTCAACCTGCTGTTCACCAGGACTCCCAGAATTATGAGCTGTTTTCCGGCCGGTCAACCCCTAACCTGTACTGGTGAGTGGGATTATTCCTCCCTAGGTGCAGGATCCTACACTTACCTTTGTCGACTTGATTAGGTTCTTCTCTGCCCAACTATCCAGCCTGTCGAGGCCTCCAACTAGACTCGGTGCTGCTGATCACAACCCTCTGAGCTCTGTCCTTCAGCCAGTTCTCAACCCAGCTCACTGTCCAGTCATCTAACCCACGCTTCCTAAGCTTACCTATGAGGATGTTATGGGAGACAGCGTCAAAAAGCCTTGCTGAAGTTGAGGTAGACAATGTCCACTGCTGTCCCTTCATCTACCCAGCCAGTCATGCCACTGTAGAAGGCTATCAGATTGGTCAAGCATGATTTCCCTTTGGCTGTATCCATGTTGACCACTCCTCGTTTTAGACAAACTGAAGTGACTGAGTAGCTTTAACAGAGATGTATGTCCCCTACTTGGTGTATAATGGGCGCACTTCAGGCAGAGATACAGTTTGGGAAAAGCCCTTGCCTGAGATTCTACACAGTGCATTAAAATAGCTGTATCTAGAGAAAGACTTGTAAGATCAGAAAGCTGCTTTCTGACTGGAAAAAATCTGTGCGTAGAGAGTATTGATCAGCTGATGTACGGCATTCAGAGTCCTCTGAGAAATGTGCCAGAAGTCTGTGATGATGATATAGAACTTGCTGCTTTCTAATATGTTTTATGTCTTAAACCGACGTGAAGGAAATACTTCACATGCATCAGTAGAGTTTGGGGGGAGGGGTTATGTGATCATTAAATTAAGAAAACTGGGATTTGCAATGTGGAGTCTAGTTAGGCTTTCTTGTTGCAAAATACTGAGCTTCAGTTTAAGGAGATTGTTGTAGTATGCATAAGAAATGTCACTTGGAATTTTAGGAGTTGGCAGATAGGAGAACTGCTTAAACCTGTTCTGAAGAATCTACTAATGTCTTTTTCTTTTCATTCTTAACTAATATTATTTTACAGATCAAAAATGAAATGTTTTTGAAACCACCTGTTTCTTCAAGCAAAGACTTCAAAACATTCTCTGATGTGAGTGGAAAGGAAGCTGTTCCAAGATCGCTTTTACCAGAGACGTCAAATGCTTCTGTCAGAAGACCTCTGCTTATTTTAAATAGATCAGTATCTTCACCTCATTCTGATTCTAATAACAGGTTAGTGAACCTGTACAAAGTAGACTCCTATTTATTTCTAAAAGTAATAACTTCATGAAAATGATGGTGTTGGGTGTAGTTCCATCTTCAGGTAGGAGTTGCCAAAATTCATGTGTCACTTCTGGGAATAGAAGAAGCAGCAGGTTGATTAAAAGCACCAAGAAAACTTGGGAAGTACAGAAGTGAATGCAGCAAAAAAGTACTGTGCACTGGCAAGGAAAATTGCTTAGTGGTTTGTCCGTTTAGGAAAAGACTGTATTGTGTTAACCACACTCTGCAGCATGTTTTCTTTAACATCTGTTGGTTAATGAACAGGTGCAGGGGGGTTTTCCCCAAAATACTGAGTCTGTCTGTTTCCAAACAATGTGTGAAGGTAGTAATTGAGTGTGTGGATGTCAGCCACTTGTTTTTACAGGAAAGGTATTTACTCCAGCTACACGTCTTAAAATACTAGGCAGGGAGGAGGCATCCCTTTCTACTTATTGAGTGGTAGTTTTTAATAGTGCTTACAGAAACATTAAATGTAGTTTGAAACTAATGACTTTGCAGTATTTGAGTAATACAATAATCAGTTTAATATTTTCCTTCTTAGTCTTAAACGGAAAACACCTGCTTGCGTGACGCCTCTTTCATTAAAGACACCTCGATTAAATGACAAAACATTGAACAACCATGATGATGATGATGATGATGATGATGAAGATGTCATTATTTTAGAGGAGAGCAGTACTCCAAAACCTTCAGCAGATTCTGATGTTCCTGTAGTAAAAACTGAATGTATTCATTTGGATCAAGAGGAGAAGCAGAAAGAAAACTGTGATGTTGGAGAGCCTTGCAGTGCAACTACTTCAGAATCAAAAAGTGAACAGCTGACCTCAGCGACACAGACAGAGATCCCAAACTTAGTTGTTAAAAAGGAAGAGGTGGAAGATGACTTTGATATTCAGATTCCCAGGGCAGACATGGAAACTGAGCAGCACCATGTTAATGGTGTTTCTGAGGCATCTGTAGATCTTGGAAATGAACTGAAAAGTCAGCTGCAATTATTAAGCAAAGAAAAAGAAATGTATCAAAACAAATGTGAAGTATTAACCAAACAAGTAGAAACACTGGAACAGAGGATTTTAGAAATGAATAATAAGTATGTAAAAAAAGAAATGTGCCATCAGTCAACTGAGACCATTTCTTCATTTGAAGAAGGAAACGTTCATGAAAGAAGTTTGGCAGAAGTGACCGTTCTCTACCAACAGGCCACAGAAGAAATTGCAAAACTAAAGGAACAATGCAGTACCCTGCAGAACTTAAAAACTGAATGTAGCAGGTGTGCCAGTGGTGAAAGCAAGAGTGAGGTAGATGAAATTGCTGTGCAGCTGGATGATGTTTTCAGGCAACTGGACAAGTGCAGCATTGAGAGAGACAGATATAAAAGTGAGGTACGTTTGTTAAAACAGTGATAACCTTCAAATTAACAATTATGTTTATTTTTTTAATAGGTGTTTCACAGCAGTTCTGGTACATGATGCGTTACATAGTTCAGTCCACTAACGAACGAAGCCACCTAAAAGGGGGAAGAAATACTAATTAGCCTAGAATTTTCTGGGTTTTTGCTTCCACTGATAGAAATAATCAAACCTGAGAGAGACTGCCAGGCTCTGAGTGTCTCTGACTGCAAGAGAATCATAGAATTGTTCAGGCTGCAAAAGGTATTTAAGGTAATTGAGTCCAGCCATTGAGAGATTGAGCAGGCTGAGGAGGAGCACGCATACAGTGGTTCACCTGACAGCTGAGTATTTTAAAGCAGTTTGTGTTGTCATAACTTAAAGTTGTCTTTATTTTATCACCACAGTTTTATTTGATATATAAAATTATTTTTATCTACTTGCCAGGTTGAACTACTAGAAGTGGAAAAAAATCAA
Organism: Buceros rhinoceros silvestris; assembly: GCF_000710305.1. Classification (NCBI taxonomy): domain Eukaryota; kingdom Metazoa; phylum Chordata; class Aves; order Bucerotiformes; family Bucerotidae; genus Buceros; species Buceros rhinoceros. The sequence continues at coordinate 7,908 of NW_010393811.1, read as the reverse complement.
ATTGCCTGTCAATGTGAAGAACTCAAAGCAGAAGTCGCACAGTTAAAAGCTTCAATTCCACAAGCGGTAGCACGTGCAAATGATTCTACCACCAGTAATGTAGAAGACTCTGTAAATTTTTCTGATGGAGAAAGGTATCAATTTTGTTCTTTCTAGACTATATTTCAAGCAAGGTTTTGGATGGCTGATTGTATCTGAAACGTCTTGAATGAAGGTCCTGTCTGGTAATCATATAATAAAATGTGGTGCTTGGAATTCTTTTCTACTGCCTCTTGTGACTCCTAACTCAGTAATTTTTTTTTTACTTGATTTTTTTTTTTTTTAATTCAGTATTTCTTTGAGCAGGGTTGGCCACTGTACAACAGAATGCCATAGTGACACTTCTTAAAATATAAAAAATGTTGCGTATTTCTAGACAAGACTTGTAGAACAAGGAGAAAGAAAGGAGGCAGGAAAGAGGATGATCGTTAGCTTATGCGTTGTAGATGAACTTTGCTATTATATTCAATTTTTCTTTCTTAGTAAAAAATTGGGTTTGAAAAGAACTTCAAAATGAAAAGAATTTGGGTTTGGTTTTGAAACTTACCTTTCCTGTGAGAACTTCTTGCTGCAGAGCAGCCCTGTGGACCTAGGTTGTGTCCAGCGTGTATCTTTGAGCTAAACAAGGGTTTAAACTTACAAATAGAGAGTGTCAGCTCTCGGTTAATAGAAACAGTAAACACACAGAAGTAAACATACCAGATGGAAGAAGGGATGAGCACTCTAGCAGGAGTGTAGGCATGCCACCTGGGCATGTAGGATGGAATTGAAAGCCAGAGTTCATCTGGACATAAAACCGGCAAGGCCTGTGACAGGCAACCAGAAGGGCTTCTGTAAGCACAGTAGCAGCAACAGGAGGAGTAAGAAAAATGTGGGCCTCCTGCTCAGTGGCAAAGGACACAAGGTGTGTGAGGCACAAATTACTGAGGGTACCCACTATCATCTTTACCTTGTTTTTTACTGGTAAGGTTGCCCTCTGGCCACCCAGGTCCCTGAGCTAAGTGGTAATCTTAGTGAGTGAAGCATTACCTGCAATAAAAGGAGACTGAATTAAGAGACCGTTGAAGCAAACTTGGCGTATACAAGTCTGTGGGACCAGGTAAGATGCACTGGAGTGAGCTGGCCCATTGATGGAGAGTTGGCCTTGTAATGATATCTCCAAAAGGTAGTGACAGTTGAGATTCCTGGTGCCTGGAAAAAAGATAGTTATCATGTCCATATTTAGGACAGGCAGAAAGGAAGATCTGAATTACAGGCTGTTCAATATAGCCTCAGTCCCTGAGAAGAAAATGGAGCAAATCTACTTGGAAGCCACCTGCAGCTCTGTGATAGTCAAGGTGATTGAGAACAACCAGCATGGATTTACTGAGGACAAATCATGCTTTTGCAGTCTCATTGCTTTTTACAGTGAGATGACCAGCTCTGTGGGCCTTCATTTTAACAAAGCTTTCAACATGGGCCGCTGTAATATCATGAGAGCAAAGTTTCCAAAGTGTGATTTGAATAGGTACACTATGAAATGCATCTTAAAATATGCCAGACTGCTGAGCTCCAGAATCGATATTGAGGCCAGTGATGGTTAATGCCTTCATTAATGGCCCAGGCGATGGAACAAAATTAACTCATTAGATTCACGGTGATATTAAATTGGTGGGATGCTCTGGAGGGTAGGGATGCTGTTGAGGAACCTTAACAAGTTGGAGAAATGGGCTGAAAGAAACCTCATGGAAATTCAACAAAGGCAACGGCAAAATTCTGCACCTGTGTTGGAAATACCCCATGCAGCTGAACAAGCTGGAGACAACTCATAGGAAGGCAGCTCGGAAGAAGATGGACTCTGATGCTGGTGGACTAAAAGTTGAATGTGAGTCAGCAGTGCACTCTTGTGGTGGGAGACCCCAGTGTCTACTGGGCTATATTGGCAAGAGTTCAGCCAGTTGTTATTCTTCTCTGCTGTGGGTCATTGTGAGACCAAACGTGGGAGTATTGTGTCCAGTTTTGGGCTCCCTCGTATACAGGGATATTGGAGCAAGACAACTGAAGGGCCTCCAAGATGGGTAGGGGCCTGGAGCATCTATACAGAAGGGGAAGCTGAGAGAAATAACCTTATAAAGAGTGGGTTACCTTGAAATCCTGTTGTTCTCTTCTGCTGCCTAATGAGGGAGTGTAGAAAAGGTGAAGCCAGCTTCTTATGAGCACAGTTGATAGGATGAAAGGCAATATCACTAGCTGCAACAAGGGAAATTCTGTTTGAATATATAAGAAAAAGTTTTTCACAGTGAGGGTAGTCAGATGTTGCAAGAGGGACCCAGGAGACTGTGGGATCTCTTACCTTTGGAGATTTGCAAAACACAAGAAGGTGCTAAGCCACCTGATCTGAGTTAGCCCTGCTTTGAATATGTTGGAGGTGTGTGGAGAATGGACTGGATGATTTCCAGAGACCCCTTTGAACCTAATTTTTTCTGTGATTCAATCTCCCTTTACTGGTCAGTGTTTGGTTTTCTTCTTACAGCATCTAACTTGTGCTCTCTCAAAAAATTAGTAAATATATGCAGGACTTGCAAGTAACTTCTACTACAAGTCCTTTTGGTATATGGTGGCTCTGCATAGACTGGCTACAGGAGATAAGGGAGTTCATAGTAGAAGGAAATGCTCTGGAGAAGGATGAATGCTCAAGAGAATGGGTGATTTGCATGAGAATGGGTGATCAAGAAGAGGACAGAGCAGGGGGATCCAGGAAAGAAAGCAAAAAGAGGAGGCATAGCATTTTTACTGTACGGTAACTCTTACCTTATTTCCTCTTTGTATTTTAAAACCTTTGGGCAAACTGTTCTTTCTTGCCTTCACTTCTCTCTTCTTTTGTTCCCTTAGGTGGCAGTAGTTTGTTCTTCTAAAAGTTTAAAAATACTGACGTTCAACATTGTTGGGGGGCGGGGGCGAGGGGAAGGAGGGAGGAAGAAAAGGTGTCTTAGGGTAAAGGATAGTGCCAGTGCTTATTTGCTAACTTAAATAAAAGCATTCAAAAATATTTCTGATCTGTTTAGAGAAAGGCAGAATTCAGTTTAGCCCTTAGTGTTGGTTTGAGACGAAGGGAATATATACCTTCAGAATTAAAACTGAAGAGGCTCAGCTTTGAAAAAATGGTAGGTTTTGAAGTTATCTTGATAGAGCTTTAACTGCATCAGTGTTTTGCTGGTTTATGGAAGTCACGTATGGAGTCTTTTCGGTATAGAATATTAGCCCAGCTTTGTTAAATAAAGCGCTGTGTATTTGAACATAAACCTTCATCTACATCTATCTAATCTTATCTAATTATTTCTTCCCAGCCTGAAACTACGCTCTCTTCGAGTGAATGTTGGACAACTTCTGGCTACAATCATGCCTGATCTAGACTTGCAGCAAGTAAATTATGATATTGATGTAGTAGATGAAATTTTAGGACAAGTTGTAGAACAAATGCATGAAATCAGTAGTACTTAATTATAACCTTTGTGGAAGTTCAAAATTGTATATACTGTTTCTTCACTTTATATATTTGACATAGTTTGGTCAATGAGTGTATATACTCTATACGTTTAGGTGTTCCCACAGATGCGGTGGGTGTTATCTTCACTTCGTCTTAAAGGAACACGGTCAATATTGACCAGCTCTTGATGTACGTAATTAAGGATTTTGCTTTTAAAATGTATTTGTAATTACATTTCCAAATATTTTTATTATTAGGAATCTTAATACTTTTCTACAAAAGTTTTTTTGTTGACTTTTGCTCTTATATAAGCATTAATACTTGCAATTATTTCCTCTTCTAAAATCTCAGTAGTGGAATATATTAAAAATGCAAAAAAGAACCTTCCTTGAGTTTCTTCTCAGAACAAACCTTAGTGGTGGTGTTGTATACTACAGTATTGTTTCATTGCTATCAGCAATGTTGTGTCTTGCATTAATGGGGTAGAAATGTAACTAGTAGATGAAAATTTTGGTCATATAGGTAGTATTTGCATTTTACTACCGAAAGAAGAAAAATATTTCAGGGTTTTATCCTGAAAACTGATTATCTTTGACTTCCTTTTGGATTTTTTGATGTCACTGAAGAACATGATCTGTACATAGCTTGGCAGCATAAACAACTCCATAGGATATGGCTAAGCTATTTCAGCCTTTTCAGAGTTGGAAACCACATGCCCATTTGTGTCCTGCCCTGGTTACTTGATTGTTGCTTCCTACATACAAGAACTTGTCTGTACTTGAGAGCAGTCTGAGGGATCTTCGGTTCTACCCTGTAGTTCCCATTTGAACACAGCAGTGCTCGTTCCTAAGTCCAGGTAGGTATCAGTACACGGCTTCAATGGTCAGTTTTCACAATAGCTCTTGCCTGCTTTCTGCCAAGTCAAAGGCAACTGGTGGAATGGGAAGCAGCCTGGTGGACCTTGGATATGCCACCCCAGCTTGTTCTTTTCAAAATCTAGGTGGGATTCCTGGGCAATCTCTGCTCTGCATCAAACACCACCTCTCGAGTCCTGAAGGCCTTTTTTTAAGGAAGCCCAGTGCCGAAGACGATTGCTGTAGATGTTCTGTGATGTATGCAAATGCTTATATATATTATCTCAAAAACTAAATCGCTGCAATGTTAAACATATAGGTCTGCCTTGGAGTCTTTCAGGCTGAGATGCGAGAGTGCTGAGACTTACCTCCGAAACTTAACCTTCATACCAGAATGTCGGAGTAAGAATGAGTCAGACTACTAAATTCTTGGTTAACCAGTTGAATGGAAGTGCTTTGGAACAGAGGCATGTTTCCTTATCTGTGATGCTAACTACAACAAGAGTGAGCTAAAGCTGAAAATGTTCAAATATAACTTGCTTACGCTATCTTAAAATTTAGGCATCTCTTATTATAGGCAAGATAGGAGAGTCCCTCTTCCCACCCCTACTGTCGCTCTGCCCCCTTTTTTTTTACTCCATAGATGTTTTATAGAGACACTTAGGCCACTAGTTCTATGCTCTAATGCTCACACAAAAACTTCCTGGAAGAAACGGTACCGAGAGAAATCACTGTTACAGTGGTGACAGTATTCTCAGCCCATTGCATGTTTTTCTTTTGAAGTCACCAGGGATGAGAAGAGAGGTGATAGAGGCAGCAAGCTTTACTCTGTAGTGGTGTTTGTCATCCAAACAGTGATCAAGAAAAATGGTTCTTTTTTTTTTAAAAAAAAAATCTTAAAAATGTGTGAACACACATTCAGTGTGTTCATTCCTAGGAAGAGTCTTGTCTTTATGAAGCCAACAGTTTTGGGTTTTGCACTGCTGCTGTCCTGGTTTAATTAGATGGTGTTCCTTTTAGTTGTAGTTCAGTCAGTTTCTTTTGAGGAGCAGTTACTTCAATTTTAAGATGTTAGCTATTCTAATACTCCAGTAAAGGGTAATGCAATACTGTTGTACTTTATAATGGAGAAATTGAATGTTTGATTTTTGAAGAGGTGGCTGTAATATAACTGTATGACTTTTAAAAAGTTTATATTTTTCATTTATTGGTGTGTAGTTCTTAATTTCTTCATCATTATTTATTTTGTTTCGTCAGACTCGATACGAATTTCTTAGACAGCTGGCAAAATACATCATATGTCTGTATTAAAAGTGGCAAATTTACGCTGTACATTTACATTTTGGAGAGCAGTGAACTAATGGAAGTGGGTTTTATTCACTTGTTAAAATGTATTTTTTGTAAAAAAAAAAAAAAAACCAATATATAAATCTGAGTTTGCTGGATCAAAACTTGTACCTGATCAGATGCAACATTTTTGTTTATAAATAAATACTATGCAGAATGGCTGATGTTTCTGGCTTATTTTAAGTATTTGGTCTTACATGGAAGCTGGCTCAGTCTGGTTTTGAGCAGAAGATTGAGGCGCGGCAAGCACGCCCGCAGAGCAGGTAGGCACCCCGAGCCCCAGACCAGCTGACGGGCTGCGCAGCGTCAGGCGGTTGGTTTTGTATGGAGAGTTCCGTTACCCAGTTACGAGACTGTTCCCGTAGCAGGGTGTGGGACAAAGCTGTTTCTCAAGGCCTTGTCAGAGAGCGGTTGTCTTGGGTACTAAGGCAGAAGTGAGTGACAGGAATGCAAAGGTAAGTGTGAAGGAGGTAGGACCACCTACCTCTTCAGGTGACAGTAAGCTCTTGGATCAAATCAGTTCAGCTCTCCTTCTGAAATTTGACCCTTGGGCTAGTTGGTCAGTTCCCCAGCACGGAAGACTCCAGTTTTTTCAGATATTTTTGTGCCAGAGGCAGACTGTTCTTTTCTTTCCTGAGCAGTACTCGATCGTCTACGATGACTAATAAAGAGACGGCAGGGTGCAGGTTACTGTGGTGTGAAAAGGATCGCACCTGCTACGGAAGTGTTCTGGATATGGAAAAAGCAGTGCTCTTACAATCCAGGGTACGCGTTGACTGAATTTCAAGGAAGTTCCTGGTTTTAATATATGGATGCATTGTCCCAAAACCAGGGTCCGTTTACCCAGTGTGCAGTAAGTCAGTCAGACACACGAGGCCAGGATAGTGATTTCATTCCAGTTTTGCACAAGAGGTGCTAGGTGGTAATCCACAAAGCCAGGAGATGGTGATTCAGGATGCATCACACTTCATACCTTTTAGAGAACAAAGAAACTACTTTCCATTGGCTAAAAATGACAAATCACCTCATTGATTAGTATGCTCTTCTCTGTTGGTTAGTACATGTCCTCTAGCTATGTAAATTAGCACGCGTGCTCTTCGTGGGTGTTGGGGGGCAAGTCTGCTCAATCTCGAATGGAGTCGGTGGTCGTGATCTGCCCCCGCCATCGTCGCCTTTCCCCTACTTGCTGATTTCACAGTGTCTCGTTTGTCATCCCACTTCCTCATCAAGATGTTTCTTTTTATATCCATCTTTACCACCTCTCTGAAGGAAGCATGGTTTATTTTTACAGGGTCCCAGTGTTAAATCTGCAAGCAACTGGCTTTTAGGGAGTAGTCAACTGAGCAGCACAAAGAGCAGCTGGGATGTTCGGTTCCGCAGGTGAAACTCTGCACTGTTCAAGTAGCTGATACCACTGTAGGAACACGTTAGTTTAGGCCCTTCATCATTTACATCAACTATAGAAAACTTAGATCTTTGTCGTACCTCAGGTGTGCCTTCCGTGCTTCCCGCCGTGCAAGTGAAATTGCAGGTGAAGCACGAGGACTTGCGCTGTCCTCGCTTTTCTGACCCCAGTCCTACTTGCATGGAACTCCTCTCTTTTATGAAAGTTAAAGCATCCCGTCAGCATACAGCACACCTTCCTTTGTTCCCTTCTGCTTTCTCGCCCGCTGTGCTGGGCACTCTGAGCGGGTTGAGGAGTACAAGCTTTGGCTTACGCCCCGCGGCCGGTAGTTCTTCTGCCTGCTGGGTGTTGGGAAGAAGGGGAGCAGTGGGAAGAAGGGCAAGCAGAGGCCGCTGGCCAAGAAGGTAATTAATTTTTTATTGTGATTTCAGATGAGAGGTTTGTATGCGAAGGGAAGGGGACTTTGGCGGGTTAGCTGGCCTGTGACCAGGGTGAATGTAAAAACATCTCCAACACCTTTTCATTTTTTGGGGGGGAGTGGGAAAGCACGGGGCTCCTTTAGTTTTTGTTTCGTTTTGTCGTTTTTGTGGGTTTTTTAATTGGAAGCAAGCTTAGGGCACGGCAAATACAACCTAGGCAGAAAAAAACGCAGCCAAAACCCCTAGTCACGACGGCACCGCTCCTGGGGGCCCGGCTTTACCCTCGAGACAACCCCTCGCCCCCACCCCCCCTTTTTATTTATTTTATTTTTTTTGTCTCTCCAGCGGCTGCCGAGTGCTGCTACGGCGGCGCAGGGA
>NW_010393810.1:0-2752 GCF_000710305.1 Buceros rhinoceros silvestris | reverse complement strand
GGGTGAGCCGTTGCCGCTGCTTTCTCAGGGCTGTGTCTGGCATCCAAAGAAGGAAGTCTTGGCTGTGCTTACAAAAAGAGATGCTTCGGTCTTGCATGCTGTTCGCACTGACAATACTAGAGTTAAGGCAGATATCAAGAGCAGTGGGCTTATCCACTGTGCGTGCTGGACTAAGGACGGTAATCGTTTGGTGATTGCTATAGGCAGTGCCCTGCACTCCTACATATGGGACGATGCTCAGAAAACTCTAAATACCTGCACTTTTTGCCCAGTCTTTGATGTGGGAGGTTATATTTGTGCTATAGAAGCCACACTGGATTTCCAAATTGCTGTAGCTACTGAGCTGCCTTTAGACAACATCTGTGGTTTGAATGCGGGCATGGCATTTGATATGCCGTCTGGTACAGAAACGGGTTCTCTCATCTCACAATCTGCTCTGGTGTTTGGTGATGAGGAATACTCCCTGGACCAGCGAAGAAAGTCCACAGATTCAGACAGATCAGGTGTTGATTCAGTTGCTTCTTCTTCGTCAGGTCCTGTGGATTTAACCCAAATCCTTGCAAACCATCGTCGCTCTGATCCCAGTCCTCTTATTGCTCTGAAATGCAAAGACTCGGCGGCAATAAATGGTCAAGATTCTTCTCACTTGATCTTGGTGACTTTTGAGAGGAAGGTAACCACCACCAGAAAAGTCACCATCCCAGGTATTCTGGTTCCTGATATAATGGCTTTTGACCTTAGAGCTCAGATTGTGGCAGTAGCCTCTAATGCTTCTAACATTGTTTTGGTGTATTCAGTAACCTCCTCCTGCATGCCTCATATCCAACAAATCCAGCTGGAAAAAAATGAAAGACCAAAGGGCCTATGCTTTTTGACAGATAAACTCCTCCTGATCCTGATTGGCAGGCAGAAGTTCCCCGAGCCTAGTCTCATTCCATCTTCAAGTTCAGACAGGTATGTAATGCGTTTGATGATCAAAGAATTGATAGTGGAAGAAGATTCTTCAGCATTACCAGAGACCAAGCAGAATACATTTTATAACTTTGAATCCTCTGTTAATATACCTGGGAAAAGAAAGTTCTTTGAAAATCTTGCTACAGAAGACCAGCCTCAAAGCAGGGAGCTGTTAATACCAAGAAACACAGTCATTCAGTCTCCTAGTGGCAGGAGAAGACTCATCGAAGAAGTGAAGAGCCCTAGTTATGAGCAGAGCTCTTCATCAAGTGTGAGTGACTTGGATGAAAAAAGGCTCCCAGGTGACCCCTCGATGGCCTTGGAAACATTGGACACTGAACCTACCAACCGTTCAGTGTCTCTTCTTGGCTTTGGAGCACCTGCCAGGCTTTCCAGCAGACCAACTTCCCCTAAAGTGCAGTTCAATGTGATTCAAGAAACCTCAAGCCCTCCTAAAAACAACAATTTGCCAAGTGAAAGAGGAACGAGTCACATATCTAGAAATTTAGAGAGACTTTGTGGAAGCTTCAGTGAGTTACAACTGAGCCTCTCCGAAATAACGGACTTCACTAAAAATGGGAGGAGGATATCTTTAGCCTACCCACGTGCGCAGGAACCCCCTGCTGTTCATATCACTTACCAGGTAACTTTTTTGTCAGCTTAAAAATACTGTGATAGAACACTGAATTTTTAAACAACCTTGTAGTTACGTAGCTTTAAATCAAGCAGATGCAGTTTAATTCTTATGAACCCATGAGAAATGCAACCTGAATTTGGCACCAAGCTTAATCTATAACAGTATTATAAATCATCATCGAAACAGTCACTCGGGGTGATGTGGGTAACTTAGAGGATGCTTCACATGGGAGATCGGTGTCTGTTGGCTCCTCTTTGATTACGCACAACTCTCTGGGATACATTTTTGTGGGTAACTTAGAGGATGCTTCACATGGGACATCGGTGTCTGTTGGCTCCTCTTTGATTACACACAACTCTCTGGGATACATTTGGTGTGCATCTGTCAAAGAGAGAATGCAGCTGTAACCGTCCAAAAGGTTTTTATGTTAGTTTAGCGTAGAGATGGGTAGGGTGGTACAGTAGCCGACCAGAAACAGAATCATTGTAAACCTGAGCTCAGAGCCAAATTTTGAAGACAGTTTTCCTCTCATGAAGACTGAAACAAAGTCTGGAATCTCAATTTATGGACAATTCAGATGGGCATGACATGAAGTTGGCTTGTTTCTACTTTAATTTCTAACCACTAATCTTCACAGAGCTTATAAAACGTATTACCATATATAATATTACATATTACATATTATAAAACATATTACCACTTTAAAATTCCCGGGGGAAAAGAAAAAAACACCAAACTACAAACCCCCAAACCTATCTGTCAATACGTAATTATAATTCCATGAAATAAACAGATGAATGTCAAATCATCATGTTCCCATCCCATCCTTGTTCTGGCAAAACTCCCACTGGCTTCAACAAGAATTTCAGCTAAGGAATGCACGTCGGGTTCTGGCTGCTCTTCCTAGCTTTATTTGCAGTAACACCAGCATTACACTGACAATGGCTTTGGTCATGCTGATGCTGGTGGTATTGCTGCCAACGCTGGGGACCCTTTCAGGACGTAGATGCCAATTACCAATGCACTCTTATCCACTGCAACATAAGCAGCATAATGTCAAAGAAATCCCTTACACTGTGGTGATGCTGAAGTATGTCCTTCTCAAACACATGTGAATTGCTTTTACCTTACAGACGTCTCGGGACCCCTCCTTAAACACTC
>NW_010393809.1:14345-28510 GCF_000710305.1 Buceros rhinoceros silvestris | reverse complement strand
ATATATATAAAAGACATTTTGTTAATTTATCAAAGAGCTTGGCTTTCTAAATTCCGTCTGTTTATATGCAAACGTAGAACAAATTCTTATTATCTCATCTAAACTGGCAATGTGTCTTGGGAGAATCAATTCTAGTGTAATACAAGCCGTTATCTCTCTCACTTTTCCTGGGAGTTTTTCATCCCCACAGGAGCAATAGAGAAGGATTTGCTCGGAAGGTATTTCTCCTTCTTAAATGTGCATTTGTACTCTAGAATCGCTGACTTCTGTCATTAACAAGAATACAGCAGGACACACATCCTGTGTTACAGAACATATACGTATATGAGAGGATAACCTGGGGTATACTTCAGTTCCCTGACCTGTGCGCAGGACAAATCACGGCCTCTGCCCAAGTCCCGTGTATCTGTTATTTTTGCTTCAAATCCAGTGAGTCTGGTAGGACTGGTACCTGCCATCAGCAGGCAGGACTGGAGTAAGGACATGGACATGCCATCCCATATCTGAGGGCTACTCAGTATTCCTCAGCAGGGGTGTAACAGCTCTGTGGTGGGGACCTAGACTCATCTTACTTCAGCTTGCCTGGGCTGAGAGCAGTTATTGCAGCTCAGTTGCTGTACAAACGCTTCACCATGGGAAATGTAACTGTCACTCGTCCGTTCCTGGTGAAGCAGCAGAAAGGTGTGTGTATATGAGCTCACACTCTCCTTCACTCATACAACTGACTCTTCACCTGTCAAAAGGGCAATAGTGGCAGATCATTACTCCATCTCCCATCTCGTACTTTACCCCATTTCCTCACCTACACAGAGATGCAATGAACATGAAGACTTTCCTTTCCTTCAAACATGGAATCAAGATCTGTGGAAATTCTCCTCTTGCCTGAATGGGAATTAATTAATACAGTCCTTACTTCTCTTCAATACCACAAAGTTACAGGCACAAATAAGCCAAAACCTTGTTAGAAAAAAATAACAATAATAGTAAAGAACAATTAAAATATTCAGTAATATTTACATTTGTCCATAGTATTAAAATCAGTGCAAGACTGTCACCTGGAAGTAAATAATTCAGGATATTTTTCATAGAATTACAGAATCATTTTGGTGGAAAGAGACCTTTAAGATTATCGAGTTCAAACATTAACCAAGAACTGCCAGGTCACTGCTAAACCAAGTCCTCAGCACCACATCTACACGTCTTTTGCACCTCCAGGGATGGGGACTCCACCACCTCCCTGGGCAGCCTGGTCCAAGGCTTCACACCCCTCTCTGTAAAGAAATTTTTCCTGATATACAACCTAAACCTCCCCTGGTACAACTTGAGGACATTTGTTCTTGTCCTGTCACTAGTTGCTTGGGAGAGGAGACCAACCCCCATCTCGCTACAACCTCCTTTCAGGGAGTTGTAGAGAGTGATGAGGTCTCCCCTCAATCTCCTCTTGACCAGGCTAAACAGCCCCAGTTTGCCCAGCCGCTCCTCACAGGGCTTGTGCTCTAGACCCTTGACCTGCTTCACTGTCGTTCTTTGGACACACTCCAGCACCTCAATGTCATTTCTGTAGTGAGACAATGATTCCCATGATGGAATATGATTCTTCATAGTGCCCACAGCTGAGACATCTGTATTGGAAGCGAGGTGTATTTTCTAAGGGAGAATGATGCCATACGCCCAGTAAGTGCAAACCTGGCAGTGCTTACAGCAGCACAGAATCACGGAGCTGCTCGCTGGTTACAGCGTGTCCTAGACTATACATTAGGAGTCTTGGAGTTGTGCCAAACTACCTAGCAATAATTGTAGCAGTCATCTGTGAATAGTGATATCTGGCAGCATATTAGTAGTTCATTCAATTTATTGTCTTCCCACTCTATTAGCAGTACATCACAAGGCTGGAAAACTTTCCAAGCTCATAATTCAAAAACAGAGCCCTTAAAGCTGCACCTTAAAACTGGGAATTTGGCTTATGTAATTTTCTCCACTCGTGTCAATATAAACTACAGACATTATTGTGTTGCAGAGCTCTCATTCATGCAGTGACAGCTCTGTCTCCTTTGTGGCTAAGCAGGCTGTTAAAGTGATTCACTGCAATCAGCCTCAAAGGTTTCCAAGACAGACCTCAAGGTAACTTGGAAAGTTGGAGGGAAGTTTGACAGGCTGCTTTGTTTTGGTTTATTTGTTTCTGTTTGCTCAGAAATCATGGTGAGCAGTGATGGCAAGGAAGGAACCTCAAACTTGGTTTCAGACAGGTTGCTTTGTTTGCCTGCGTACACAACCACAAAGCAACAAATCCGTCAGGCACACGCAAAAGCTCACGTGGGCTCATGTGCACCCAGTGGGAAGGATAGAATTTGCTGCTTATGGCACCACGCACCCATTGTTCTTCTAGTACCTGGAGTATTAAAGCTGGAGATGTAGTGCCCTCAGCCCTGCTCTTTGACTGTCCTGTCTGTAACTCAGCTATTTACATATGTATCTTCAAGAAGGTAAAACTAACATTCCTGTAGGCTTGAGACATTTTCCTTCTAAGATCTGTGTGCAAAGATTTCACCTAAAAGCAAATAGATTCATTTTGGGAGTTGCATTGCAAGTCTCGAGCCAGCTCATTGATTATATTTTATACGTGGTATGGCTCAGTGCCAAGGTGAAAGCTGAAGATACTTAGGGGAAGAGCACACATGCTCTCTACTAGGCATAAAAATCAGTGGCTAGTGTTTTTTAAGAGATGCAACCTCTCATCCTGAGTTCAAGTGCAAACATTTTGCTACATCTGGCAAAACAGATATTAAAGAGAATAACTTACGTTCTTTTATGTCCCAAAGTTTCCAAACACAGGTCACATTCCTCCACATGGGAGGAATAGATGATTTTGAATATATCACTTTTCTTAAATCAGAAAAGAATGTATATTCTCAAGTCAAAAAGTGTTTTCAGAATTTTCAGAATGTTTTATTGACTGTGACGCTTATTGGTCTAAGCCTTAAAAGATACTGGTACATGAGCTCTGAAGCTGGCCCCGTATCTTTCACTGTGGGTAAGAATCCAGTGCTTAGCTAGGGTTTGCTGAGTGAAATATTTAGAGGCTTGTTTTTTCATCTGGGTAGAGGAATTCAGCAGAAATTTTGCTTCAACACGTTACACAAGCCCTCATGATCCACCTCTGCTCTTTTACAGACACCTGTCTTCCTTCTGTCTCCCCACCATGGTTTGAGGGAGAATGATTGAACAACGAATGTTTTCCACATAGAAAACCTTTGGTGGTGCAGACAAACGTCAGGGCTGCCCAAGGTTACTTTCTGAATGACAGCCAAGGATTTTCATTCGGCCAGTGAAAAATTGCCTTCAAATCAGTTAAAAAACCTCTATCTATCTGAGAAGCCATCCACACATTCTGTGAAAAGGTCTTCTTTCTGGTTTGATATACTGGGGAACGCGTGTCCAGTCTCTTAGCCAGTTTGTGGAGCTAATGGCAGTGTGCATCTACCCCCGTCAGCCTTCCACTAGAGCACGGGCAGTCAGGAATGACACACAGACGACACGGGACAGGATCTGTAATGGTGATTTTTTTTCTGAAAATGCTCACAAAGAAAACATTTTGTAACTGGAGGTGCAGGTACTTTGAAATAACAGCTACTGGATTTTTTTCATATAAAGCTTTCTCTACAGTTTTTTAAACAAACAAGGGGAAAAAATACCAAAAAATATGCTGTAAATTGTTCATACAAAAAACCCCAGGAAAGAATGAAAAGTTATAGATGTTATTAGCACTTATGTTTGGAAGGAAAACTGCTCCTAAAGAAATAAAGATGCTTTTACAGGCAAGCACCTCCTGCTTTCTTCTGAGGTTCAGGCTTGATTCTGAGGTCCAGCAGATATCAGACCAGTTCTTGGTCCAACATGCGAAATAAAGAGATCAAGCGCCATTTCTGGCCCTGGGATTGAGTGATACAGCACTACTGGCAAACCTTTTCTTCCCCAACAGGGTAACAGTGCATATACAACGAGGGTTCATGCCATCCTATACAATCTGCCCAGAAGAACAGCATGTCTTGGCTGAGACCACACCGGAGACCGCGCGACCAAACAGTATGGATGACACAGACAATATTTAAACCCATGCTCTAGTGCTACAAGCTACAAATACAATGTATTTGTGTATGAGGTATACGATGATCCACAGAACAGAATTTAATCTCGCACTCTCGCATAATTCTAACATAAATGGTACTTTGTGCCTCCCAGGCTTTTCCTGTCTTCTTTGCTTATGACAACAACCAACTCCTCCTATTTCATGAGATTAATGAAGATTTGTATTTTTTTTTTTTTTGTTGGAACTCTTATGTGTTAGGAATAACAAAAGATAGCACATCTCTCTCAAAATCACCACTTGGGAAAACTATGATCATGTACCATCAGATTTCCTATGGAAAGTTCAACGCTGTCTTAATGCTAACACTAATATTGTCACATCGCTTATCAGTTTGTACACATTTCTAGTTCCTGAAGCTTACTTCTGCTTGTAAGAGCAGAAGAGCTGGAGGAATTGACGGTTAGATAAAGTGCCTACTGTATGTAATTTTACACACAGGGATCATTCCTCAGACATAGTCAAAAGAGGCATCTTCCTCCTGACAAGAATGTTATATGCCCATTGTCGTGTTTATTTCTGTGCTTTGGTGGTTTTTCGGGTTAGTGTTTTTTTTTTTTTTTTAAGCTTACCATAATGACAACAAAGCAACAATGAGGAAGTCCACCTGTATTCTGTGATTTCCCAGTGGAACCTGTGCATGGCAATCAGAAAACAAACAAAACCCTTGTCAGAGAAACAACACAACACTTGTGAGCTAATGAGCAGCTCAGAGACAGGCCAGGCACGTAGACGTGTGCTGCAGCCTAAAAACAAGTATCGGAAAATAGGAAGGTAGGACAGGGAGGAACTTGCCCTCTGTTACATCGTGTTGCTGTGCCACAGAACGGCTTTCAAAACCTGATGCTGTAAGCTTCCAGGAACCTGTACCCGTGCTTAAGGAAGAGCTGCGGGGCAGCAGCAGTCCTGGATTGCTGTTCACACCTTGCCACACCTTTCTTTTATTGCCAAAGCCTAGACTGTCACAGCCCGGGGTGTGCCCTACAGGTAGTTCTAGCTGATGTGCAGCTGCCATTAGGATGGTCATGCAGCTGCCCTGGCATGCAAATATCTGCTATCCCTTCCTGTCAATCAAGGAATGGTTTTACTTCCAGAAAGGCATCTTCTGTTGGCACAGCTTCAGTAGTAAGAATGGCAACAGGGCTGACACCTGACTGGCAAATGTAAGCTGGCAGAAGTTCCTTAGGTAAAGATGGGCTAAATCCTTCTGTGACCGACTTTCTTCAGTCGTCAGTGCTGTTTCCCTGCATCCCTATCCGGAACACTTCGCCATGCAGTGAAGGAAAATGCTGCTTTCAAGAAAGTCATCATACAGACAAACCCTACATCTACACAAGAGGGATTATTTATGCTTGAGTTAAGGACGTGCCATTTTCTACTACTAGAGGGAAGAAAAAAAAGATAGAGGTCTTGCCTGGCACCACTCACTACAGCACTGGTGGAAGCACAGACTGTCTTTATAAAAACCTATTTCTCCTCTAAGCAAAGAAGGCAGAACCTGAGAAGTCTGGAGAAGGAGCACTGATGTTATTGCTCCAGTATGAGTCTGAGAGGCTGCCAATCCTTCTCCTACGCAATGGAGTAGCTGGGCTTTGAGACTGTAACAGTCAAGGGATTCAACCCTCAGATACGGTGCAAATTCAGTGGACCAATCAGTACCATGAGATCTCAGTCTCATAGAGCAAAGACAATTATCTACATTTTACAGCGTGTGGTTTAAGCTTGCAATTAATCTTATGCTTTGTGGGTTTCTTTTGGGGTTTTGTTTTGGTTTGTTCTGCTTTGGTTGGTGGGGTTTTTTGTTTGGTTTTAATTAAGTTTTCACTTCTCTATAGAGAAAAAGCGAAGCTGCACACCCACTGAACCACCTCTGTAAAGCCTGGACACGTGTGGTTATCCCCCATTCCTGCAGGAAAGCCACATGCTCATATCTGCATGTTTTAGTTGTGTCACAGGTGACACATTTGTGTCTAAGAAGCTACTGGTTCTTGCTGCGTGCCTTGTTGTCGCTGGCACGTGAGAAGCACAGATGGGAAGCCACTGGACATCGCCAGCCAGTGCTCAGCTGCAGCTGCATGGCAAGGGGGGCTCAGAGGGATAG
The DNA here is from genome assembly GCF_000710305.1 of Buceros rhinoceros silvestris. Taxonomy (NCBI): domain Eukaryota; kingdom Metazoa; phylum Chordata; class Aves; order Bucerotiformes; family Bucerotidae; genus Buceros; species Buceros rhinoceros. Next base: position 22,265 of record NW_010393809.1, on the reverse strand, counting down.
GAGCCTGCAGACACCCATGCTCTGAACCAGATTTCAGTGAGTCACCAAGACAGATGCAGAAGAGGATTAAAAGAGGCAGAGAAGGTCGGTGACGTAACTCTATACCATTTCTTCCTAATGGAGACAAATATTGGGGGCCTAAGGAAGAAAGAATGAAAACTGCTTCTTTAGTCTACATGTATTACAACAAAAGACAAAAAGAAAAACATTTTTGTGGGGACAGTGGAGTTACTATCTGGTTGCCTAACCCTGAGTGCAGGCCTGTGGCAAAGAGTAAGACTAAATATTCCTTTCAGATCTTAACAGCCTATGGGTTTTGGAGGACAATGTTTCCTCATGCCCCTTGATCAACCAGCTAGAGAATGTAGGTATCTGCCTCCTGGCTGACGTCTGCTTGTGAGGGGTCTCTTAGGTTTCGTGCTCAGGAAGGCAGGATGTTGGCTGGTGATCCTTAACTCAGCAGTGTCATGCAGGTGAGAAAACAGAGGAAGAAGGTCTCGGGTTTCAGAGCAGAAACACTTTGAACAGGAGGGTCTGCCTCTGAGAACCTGCAGTTCTTACAGAGGTGGATTTTGCAGACAATAGCAGATGACTGTAATGAACACTGGCAGTTTGCTTAATGCCGTGTTTACATGCATCGTTATGAAGGACTATAACTAACACGTGGAGAAAGGCTTCTTCACAGTCTTATTTCCTTACGGGAGAAACAACACCATAATGATAATGTCTTACTGACCTGGGGGTCTTGCTAGTACAGAAGAGTTCTTTCAATAGAGAAGAGCTGTTTAAAAGAAAGCTGATGTGTGGGCCTCTCTCTCTCTGTGTATTTGCATATACCAGTATCAGGTGTTACGGTCAGCAGCTAACATCTTCATCTCAGGCGTTGCAGTGAAACTGAGAAAAACAGTTTGTTTGAAGGATGTGCTTTGCTCAGGAACATCGAATGCCTCACCAGTGAAGCAGAATACAGAAGTTGTTTTCAAAGCAAAAAACCCTTTGTAAAATAATGCAGGCTAGGAAGACAGACAAATTTTGAAAATCCACAAAAAAAGAACGTGGTTCTAAGCTATGATGGATTTCCAGGAACAAACAGTCAGATTTTTACTAATTGAAAGGTATGAAACCAACACTTCTTCTTTCTTCCTTAGAATTCCAGCCCTAGGATAACTTAGATCTGTGGGGAAAAGTCTGTCTTCAGGATCCTCGAAACTGCTCTTACTCTTTGAAGATTTCAAGCTCGACTGGCATCTGGGGTATCTGACATCCACAAGTAACATCTAGCCCAAAACCCCACCATGTATTTTTTCAAAGCCATCTTCCCCAGCTGAGACATAGAGGCTATGTTTGAGCCTAGTAAACACCTTTGGAAACAGTTCCAGGCACTGAGAGGAACTGGCATGGAAAAGCCCACGTCTGTGCTGTTGGATTCTCTTAGCTTCCGAAACCAGCTCTTCAGTCTCAAACTGGTTGTTGGGAATGGTTCCTGACCAGGCTAACCTCAGAGCTGTGACCAGGGCTTGGGTGGGAGACAAGCAAGAGACTATTCTAACTGCTTTGCAGAACATTTAAAAAAATACATATATATTTAACAATCGTGCTATGGTGTAATGACATAACTAAGATGTTACTTAATTTAGCAGTAAAGCCATAACCAGAGAGGATACACTGTTCCTAATGCATGTGCTATGTACCAGGCAGATATTGGCAGTGAAAGCCAGTTTCAGATACCAAAAACCACTTTAATACTTTCTCTCTATCCTGTCAAGTATTCTCAGGAGGGGCCATACATGACAGCAGCTTATCAGGTTGGTGAGGAACTATCTTCATAACCACAGAGCCATAAGTATCACCTTTATAATTTCCTGACCAGAAGAGAGAGCAGGTGCAGTCATCTGCTAATTTACATTCTTTATCCATGCATTTATTTTTATTTGCCTAACGATGAATACATAATATATACACTTTATTGTATCAAATATCAAGGTTCTTTGGTGAGAAAGATAATATCTTTAATTGTCCATGTTTACCTGTACTGCTGAGCCAATAAAGTACTGTGAACTGCTGTTATTGGATTTCAAACCAGACCTGAGTTTTATTTTTATTAATATTTGTATTCATGTGACTGCACTGTTAAAATTATAGACAAAAGTGCCATCTCCAGAATGGAAAAAGGTATATGCTGGTCAAAAGGGCTTGAATATGAAATTCCCAATAATTTGGTATTTCCAGAGTGAGGGAAAAAACAAAACTAAAAGGAAGAACCAGTTCTAAAGAATGCAAAGCATGAAGCACCATTGCTGCTGAGCAGGATGTCCATCAGAAAACTGTGAAAGTCCAGACGTCCTTGGCAGGAGTGCAGAGAAGGCTTGAGCATTCATGGTGTATGCTCCAGCAAGCCTGCACACTCCATGTACCTCACTGAATCAGGGAGGAAATAACAAACAAAACAGAATAAAAAAACCTAAATGAAGCAGAAACAAACAAACAAACAAATAAGTAGCTAAACACTTCGTTTGTTTAGCAACATGCTCTGCACAACCGTGTCTCCTCGAACACGGTTAACAGGGTCTTCTCTCTGAAGCGATGAGAAGGTAAATGCTGCCATCTGGTTCTGCTCAAGGCAGGAGGTTTGGTGTAAAGCCCAGCCCAGACTGTCGCTGAGGTCTGCAGGGGCTCTTCCTTCTGTTTCAGGAGAGGCTGTTCCCACATCTTCTCAATGGACTTGGAGCACCTGACTGAAATGTATAAAAGTGGAATATAGTCAGTGTAGGCTTCCTCTATACTCCACAGAAAAAGAAATTGATGCTACCTGCCTGAAATCTAAATGACCTCTGGAATGTCCTATATTTCTCCATTGATTTCCTATCTCTCTCCATTCATTTTAATGAGTGTAGGGCAGTTACATCCCTAAATTAGGTAGTTCAGTTATGTGCCAAAAGTTATATGGCTCTTGTGTTTAACTTTGCTTGAATCAACATGCTTTATCTGAACATTTTTTCCTCCAAGAAACCAGATATTGTGACTTTTTGAGTAAATATTTGTAGTTTCAAACCCTCTGTTTTTGTAATGACAAAATTTAACAATCCCAAATCATTTTAGTAAAAAATTGTTTCACATTTGCACCTAAAGATATGCTGAATATTGTAGAGATAATTCAAGAATGGCGCTGGTGAAGTAAATATGCTTTCAATGGGTCTCAAGAAGCACTTACAACATGAAGTAATCTATCCTGTACCGGTTTTGTTTCCCTAAGGACACCATTAAAATAGTAAAAACAAAGACAGCTCCTAGTCTAACACAGACTGTGTGCCTAAAATTCATTGGAAAAAGCCTACTGCGTACACGGAGTAAATTGGCAAATTGTTATGGTGAGAGAACTAAGGTAATGAAGAAGCGCTGACCAGTTTATGTCAAACCGTTTGTCCTTCTCTTTCTCAATTACCACGTGTTCTCACACTGCCTGCTCCAGCCAGATTAAAACTACTTTAACGACTTGGATGAATGGCATCAGGTGTTAGCAGAGCTCACAAAGCCTCCAGTGAGATTGTTGCTCCGCATTTCACTTCTGTTAACAAAATTAGATATGAGATGCCTGTGTGCCCTCAGAAGGGTTGTTTCTTGTACACAGGGCTTCCCACAGAACATAAATGCAAGGCAATGCTTTTCAAGGATTGTTTCCTAAGTGATAAATCACGCAGATTTGTTTAGACTATGAATCACTGAATAATTTACGCAGAGGATAATGATGTATGCCGCAATAAAAAATGTTTAGTGTAATTACAACTTTACTCACAAGACACTTAGCTCATGAACACTGAAGGTATTTTGGTGGGGTTTTTTCCCAGTTACTTTGATTTTCTTTACCACGTCTGAGCTTTGTTTCCTACAATTATAAGCACCAAGTTCATGTGCAAGCTCTGGTCCTGCTTTGCTGGAGTCCTTTCTAGTACAGTAACAATTGAGGATAAAATGCTATTCACAGATCTTGATTTTGTTCTTATTCTCTCCTTGGACAAGCAGCACTATAAAGGTCCTCACCAAGCAAAGTTTAAAGTTAGCAGCTTGGATAATGTTTGGGCTAGAAATTGTGATGGTGTTGAAATTCATGTTGGAGCTAGATGCAATTGGTCAAGAACAACATTGTTCCATGTAGTTCTTAGAACAACAGAGTGCATCCTACTTCCTATGATGCCGTTGGTTGCTGTGAAAGAGGATCGGTGTGGCACTTACAAGTCCTACGTATGGAGTCTCTCCGCTAGCCCTCAAAAAGCTGAGAACATAAAGGTGGTCCCTGCTCTGAGCCCCTCATAAACCAAAATTTTAAGCAAGATGTTGTTCACAGAACACCAGTGGGTAACAAGACAGCACCGCTGGCGGCTAGGTACAGCAGGGGTGTGTGTCATGCAATTGCCTGCAAGAAAATGAGGCAGCTTTGCAAAATAATAGTAGTGGTAGTGTGAAGTGCCTGAGTTCCCTTGGCTAGGGCTAATGGCTTGACATTCTGGGGTAGTTTTAGTGACTACTCTGTGCTGTATTTTCCATAAATGAAAAATGCCCATGAGAAATACCGATGGCGCCTTTGTTCTACTCAGACAGTGGGTATGGTGGAGAGTGAGCACAAAGTCCCACAGGGTGATCCAGGATTCCTCTTCAGCACAGAGCAGATGTCCAAAACTCAATGGCTATGTTTATATTAATAAAACATACGGTGCCAGAGGACGTACTTGGCACAACTGCTGGCACTATTAAATTGCTAGGCTGGTTTCTGGCACGGTATTAGAATTGTAGAATCATGGAATATTGTTGGGTTGGAAGGGACCTTTAAAGTCACCTAGTCCAACGCCTCCCCCTACCTTCCCCCCGCCCACTCCCCTCCCCCTTCAGTGATCATTTTTTACTAGATCATGTTATTCAGGTTTTATTAGTGTGGTGTGGACTCATCCAGAAGTTAGCATGCCTGAGAGGTCATTTAGAAAAGGATGGCCAAGTGCTATCTCCCCACTTTGTAGGTGAAGAGATTTTAGCTGGACTGACACAGCCATGCCATACTGCTTGGCCTCAGGATTAGAAAACTGACCACTATATATTTTTATGACTCTAGCTGTGGCTATTAGATCCCTGCCTGATCCAGCTGAAAGTGATCCCACAACAAAGGAAATACTAGGTCTTCAGAAGAGAATTAATCTGGTCTTGAATCTCCAGAGACAAGTAATCTGTAATCTAATTAACAAATGTAAGACCGCACAAAAGAGATTTTTTGGGAGCTGAACAGGTTGAGATGAAGGATTTGCAAAGAAATGTCTTCATAATAGCCCAATGGCTAGGGCACAGGTCCCCAGAAAGGAAAACTGGGTTCTTCACCCAACTTGAATATGGGGGAGGTTGAACTCAAGGTGTTTATGCTGTTTATACATTTTATATTAGAAACAAAACCAAAAAATCCCACCATTATTAGGTTTGTGTGCAAGCATCAGTGAGCTCTAGGCTACTGAACTAAGCTTTTACCTTTGTTCGGAAACTTTGTTCAGTTGATTTCATATTCTTGGCTGAATGGGGAATCCATCTGTCAAGATAAATTAATTCTTCTGTCTCTTACTTACCTTGTGCCACTATATGACCTTCACCTTTATGATCAGAGCTCACTCTGGAGATGTGGGCTGAAGTCCTTCAGCAGAGCAAGGTCACACTACATGCATGTACTCTAGCCAGAAGACTATTCTGCAAAGTACAAGTACAGCCACTTCCGCTGCCCATTGTTTTAGATAGCTCATTTCTGTCAATATGTAATCAGAGATGGTGTCTTGGTGCGGATTCCTCTGCCTGAGTCTGAACTGCAACAGAGGGCTAGTGCTGCAGCTGAGTGTTTCTGAATGCATGCACGGTGAATGGAGACGTACAAGGAATATTCAGACCCACCAGCGAGGTACCAGAGGGTTTTATGTGGACCAAGGATAAGACTATGTCAGAGATTAGTTTGTCCGGAAGACAAGTGTGTGCATCAATTCTTAAATCCCAAATTAAACATCTGGATTTCTCAGACCTTGGCCACAGGCTGTATCTAAAGCTGGCTGTGTCAGTGGAGACACTGATGCTGGGTGGCACTAAGTTTTACATGAGTTACAGCAGGCATGTCTTGAAAACCTGTATCTGAATAAATTCAATACAACGAACACCTTCTATTCAATGAAGAGTCTTGCTGTGTGTGAATGATTTTAATTTCCTGTTTGAGGGCAGCTATTTAATTTGTTGAGCAAGCTGCAAAACTATTTCCTTTGGCTGGTTTCTAAGCCCAGAACTGACACTGGACTTAGAGTAACTCTGAATCAGCGAAGATACCATTTTGTCCCTGAGGTTGCTGGTTTGCTTTTTGTATCCATTTATACTTTAAAGATTTTGAGATGTTCATACACGTAAACCTACACTAGTACAAATCAAAGCTAGCATAATGCAGATAAAAGTCAGTAATAAAGCATATTTAGATCCCATGTTTGTTTTTTCAGAGATTATTGCAGAAACTGCCACACAGGTAGTCACTGGAACACGTGTAGTCAACCTCTGTCTTTGATGGTTTCAGACATCTGTGCAGCATCTCAGGACGTGAGTGCTACGAGTTTCTGTTGATTCCATCTAAAAGCATCTCGGTCCGTTGTGGTTTATTTCAGTTATTCTCAATAATGCTTTGCAAAAAATCCCCTTGTGAATAAAAGATGGAGGGCAACAAGGATTTCCAGACATGATCAACACTTGCCCAGAGAGAGAGAGAGAGAGAGAGCTCACTGTAGGGAGAAATAAAGAGGGACTGAGAAAGAGAAAGGGGAAAAGAAATCTGATCTGTTTGCAGCAGGGAAACACAACTTGCATGAGAAGACCCTCACGTACAACATTTACCACACTCCAAACTAACATTATTTATATAAACTTTATCAGATGTATCATCTTTCAAATTTTATTTCAGGATTAGTCTTGAACTATCCCTAAGGTATTGTCTTACTTGCAAAATGTTATTTCAATTAGTTGAATATCATTCTTTACAGGATTCAGGTCAAAAGAGGGGTAAAACTAAATACAAACCAAACAATATGTGTCTGCAATAAATTTCTGTTCCTGAATTATTCATACATAATGGCATAGGTGACTCTTCAAGCATTTTGAATTAACTAGAATTGATTTCTCACTTTTTTATGCCTAGTTGTACAAGCTTTTTTGTACTTTTACTTCTCCTTAACAAATAAAGTATTGATTCAACTCTACTGAACATGTTTTATTTAAACTTTGCCCTTTGTCAGCAACTTAGTCCTCTACCCAGAATTCTCCTCTTTGACTTTCCATTGTCTCTTGATCTGGAAGGTGAAGTATGCTGGATAGGCTCCTTGGTACTTCATGAAGTACAAAATATATTCCAAATCTGCCGGGATCGGTTTCAATACAAAGCACGCAGCATGCAATTTAAAGCACTTAGTGCTCCTTTTCTTGACTAGACTCTCAGATTGCTTCCTGGGAAATTCAACAAAGTCAAATAAACAGACATATAAATTGCAGCCTTTTTTTTTTTAAACCTGATTTTTTGTTTTACCTGTTTTCTTCTTATTTCAATCTAAAAATAACGGTACATGCTGAACTCAGATGGTCTTTCACTCTCCCTCCTCAACAGGACAGGGAGAAAATAAGATGCGAAAGTTCATGATTGAAAAAAAGGCAGGAGGATCACTTACCAGTTACCATCATTGGTAAAATATACCCCACTAGGGGGAAACTAATGTAATTTTCTGCCAATTAAAATATGGATGGCGAGAAACAAAGACAACCATTAAAACAACACCTTCCAACACACTCCCATTTTCACAGGTCCTGCTTCACCCTTGACTCCCAACTCCTCTCGCCATAAAGGGCACAGGGGTTGGGGATAGGGGTTGTGGTCCG
>NW_010393809.1:6944-14175 GCF_000710305.1 Buceros rhinoceros silvestris | reverse complement strand
CTCCCTCCTCCCCCTCCCCCTGCTCCAGTGCGGGTCCTTCCCCAGGTTGCAGCCCCCCAGGGACAGCCTGTCCTGCCTGAGCTCTCCACTAGCTAAGTCTAACTTCTATCAAAGTTAGTAGAAAGTCAAAGTAATCTGGCTTTTGATCCAAAATTTTTGGTTCCATACGAACTTTCTTTCTGCATGTATCGTGCTATGGTCTTATTTATTTTCCTTAGCCCAAGCTTATGACTGTGTATGCACCAGCATTCATTCCAGTGAATAAATTCCAATTATTCTGTCAGATCTGAGAACTGTAGATGACTCATTATGAGAAGCAAATTGGTATTTTTGTAAAATTAAAAATTACTATCTTCCAAGTAGCAAAACTTAATCACACTGGTTACTATTTCACTATGGTGCCAGAATCCATTAGAACAGTCTAATTTACACTGCGGTGTAATTCTTCCAGTTTATTAAGGTTGTGCTTATATTTATGTTAGAAGTAAAATCAGCTTCTTTCGCAATTAAATTCTTTGCAAATGCTGTAGGGTACAGCAGTTCATAATCTCCAGGTGCAGATTACAATGCCAGTTTTGAACACGGATGAAAACATTATGGTGATAGTAGCTACCAGTGCAGCATCACATAAAGCAAAGATTATTATCATCATTACCAAACCACAGGAAAAAATTGTGGATCCCACTTGCTCAGATCAAGATATTTATTATAGAATGTATCTAAAATATCAGCTTTAATCCATACACAATTTTTTAACTCTACCTCATTAGACATAAACACATTTTGTCTGCAAAATTACCTGACTGTAGACCTGAAGACAAGTGAGGAAACAACAAAATATGATGTTGACAATAATACATGCAAGCTCTTTTCCTTACAGCAGACGCAGCCGTAGAGCATTACCTCTCCGCAACCGTCAGCAATAACTGACATCATACTGTGATTGTACATCCCTTAGTGACAGTCAAAGAAAAGTCAGTCTTTACCGAGAGGTGGTGGATAACTTTTTCCTGGCTATCTGCAAGAGAACCATCTTGAAAGAGCTAGTCTTGTCTGAACCACAGGATTATCACTATAGTCAATAAAGTCGTATAGAAAGATGAATGGTATGAAATGGAAGTTTATTTTAATTGGTAGAATACTATAAATATGTGTTATAGATGTATATTTAGAGAGGTATATACATTTACTACGAGTCTGTACTTAGAAATGCAGTAAAATCATAGAGGTAGCCCTTATTCAGTAAGTATAAAAAATGGGACCTCCTTTTATCACTTATTTTAGAAAGGCAGAGAAGACCTGATAGCAGGACTCCTTAATTCCCATGTTGGCCTCAGTGGGTTGTGAGTCGGGCTCCAAACTAAGACTCAGGGTGATTATTTTTTATAGTCACAATTCCAGACTAGTGAATTGCATGAAAAAGCCAATAAAGCACAGAAGGTATTGAGCAATTCTTTCTTAGTCTTCTTAAATAAATGAAAATAAAGACCTTCCTAAATAAAGACCTTTTACTTGTTTAACCAAGCAAATGTCACAGATTTTAATGTGTATTTTCACCACAATTGTTTTAATGAAGCTCTTGAAACTCTTGAAACTCTTCAAAGTGGCATCTTTACCCAAGCCTCTTCAGTAAAACCTGGTGTAGTCTTACAAAAATTCTGCTGCATTATAACACTTCCTGATTTTTCAGTACAGATGATCTTTTTTCAACAGTTTAAAAGCAAAATGGAAATCATGACAGACACAGGTTTGGTACTTGACACAATAATCAGAAGAAAATAAGAAAGAACTGCTATGATGAAGCGGCTAATCCTGGAAACCATTTCCAGGACTATTAAGAACAAGAATTATGGAATCATCATGGAATCACAGAATGGTTTGGGTTGGAAGGAACCTTAAAGATCATCTAGTTCCAAACCCTTGCCATGGGCAGGGACACCTTCCACTAGACCAGGTTGCTCAGAGCCTCATCCAGCCTGGCCTCGAACACCTCCAGGGATGGGGCATCCACAGTTTCTCTGCACAACCTGTGCAATTGTTCACCACCCTCACAGTGAAGAATTTCTTCCTAATATCTAATCCAAATCTGAGTTTTTTCCGTTTAAAGTCTTTATCCCGTGTCTTATCACTACATGCTCCTGAAAATGTCCCTCTCCAGCTTTCCTGTAGGCCCTTTTTAGGTACTGGAGGCTGCTATAAGGGCTCCCCAGAGACTTCTCTTCTCCAGGCTGAACAGCATCAACTCTCTCAGCCTATCCTCACAGATGAGGGGCTCCAGTCCTCTGATCATCTTTGTGACCATCCTCTGCACTCGCTCCAACAGATCCATATAATTCTTATGGGGGGGGCCGCAGAGCTGAATGATCCTCCAGGTGGGGTCTCATGAAAGCAGAAGAGAGAAGAATCACCTACCTCAACCTGCTGTCCACGCTTCTGATGCAGTCCAGGATGAGATCTGCTTTCTTGGCTGTGAGCACACATTGGGCATTTATATTCAGTTTTTCATCCACAAATACCCCCAAGCTCTTCTCTGCAGCACTGCTCTCAGTTAATTCTCCTCCCTGCCTGGGATTGTCCTGACCCACACGCAGGACCCTGCACTTGACGTTGTTGAACTTCTGGAGGTTTTCATAGGCCCATCTCTCAAACCTGTCCGGGTTCCTCTGGATGGTGTCTCTTCCCTCCAGCATGCCGACCTGACCGCACAGCTTGGTGTCATCAGCAAACTTGCCAAGGGTGCACTCTATCCCACTATGTTGCTGATAAAGGTATTAAACAGTGCTGCTCCCAATACAGACGGCCACCAAAATTTAGAAATGTCACCAAAGGCCACCAGATTTACCCTTAGTGAAGCCATGTTGGCTCTCACCAGTCAACTCCTTATTTTCCATAGTTTCCAGCAGGATCTGCTCCATGATCTTGCCGGGCACAGAGAGGTGATCCTTCCCCTTTATTCAGTGCTGGTGAGGCCACACCTGGACTGCTCTCTCAGGTTCTGAGCTCCTCAGTACGAAAGAGACATAGACATAGTGGAGAGAGTCCAGCAAAGGACCATGAAGGTGATGAAGGGTCTGGAGCACCTCCCATATGAGGAAAGTCTGAAGAAGCTGAGACTGTTCAGCCTGGAGAAGAGAAGGCTCAGGGGTCTTATCAGTGTATATAAATACCTGAAGGGAAGGTGCAGAGAGGACAGAGCCAGGCTCTTTTCAGGGGTGCCCAGTGACAAAATAAGTCCATTAGATTCAGGCATACATTGTCTTAATGGACTTATTTGCTTGGGGCATCAATACCAGCTTCATTGTTTCCTGTGAAGACTGTAATATATTTACAAAAATCCAACATGTACCACCACAATCGTCAAAGAAAACCCAGGAAATACATGAAGTCTGTGAGGGAAAGCATAGTCACTCTCTTTTTCACTTGATAGGCAGAAATGTATGTGACTTTTGAATCTGTCCTATCTTGTGGCATCCTGAAATAAGTAACCCTAAAGTAAGCAACTACCTCACATAATTTCATTTTTTCATAATCTCACAAATTCAATTTTAAAACTAGATTGGCTCGTGGTTCCCATACACCTTGTGGAAAGCTGTTTCAGGTATCGCTTAGTTTGCTAGAATTCTTCTCCCATTTTTTGGCTCAGATGTGCACTGTTTCTTCTCGTGTCAACATTGACATGAACTTAAGTGGTTCTTTTCCCTCCTTAATGCTTAGCCCTCTTGAGTATGATCCAATCCCCATCTAATCTTCATTTAGCTAAGCTAAAAGACACTTGTCTACGGCTCCCTTTCTGTAACAACTTCTTGCATTCTTTGCGTCTCCCTAGTAGCCTTTCCCTGATTTTGTTCTTGTTGGAATGTATCAATCTTGGATGCACCGACCAGAACAGCAGAACAGTAGAGACAATTCCTCTGGGCTCTTCCTGAAGTTTTCCTCAATTCTCTTAACAATCTGAACCAGCAGTACCCACCTGACTCTTTTAAAGACTGCTTTTACATTCTTCTTGGCAAGTAGCATCCATGTCACAGGTTCATTTTGCAGTTCACTGGTAAAGAAAGTAGTGAGAAGGATGCCCACGGGGTAGCAGCCTACATTCGTGCATGTTACCTTGGGGAGTGAGGCTGCTCCTGAAAGCAGTCTGCCTTCTGCTTTTCCTTCAAGGTGGTCCACGCTACATGTCCAGCCTGGATCACCTGAATGAAAGCCCCAGCCTTCACTGCTAGACCACAGGGCAAGTATGGGACCTGAGCCCGTGTCACCATGAAGCTAAAGCCACACAGTGCTACCATGGAGTTGGCCAGGGCAGCTCTCCTCTGAGACAGTACAGGCTTGACCTTCCTCTTACAAAGGTAATTCCTGACTGGGACTTGTGTGCATAGTGATGTTCCTATAATTCTTTCTCATAAAGACAAAACAGGAATTTGATTAATTTTAATTTGTTCGGTTATCAAATCAGGTGGTGATTTTCAGGAGGAAAATCATCCTGGAGCAGAAAAACTCACGTGACATTTGTTTGAAGATATTACTGAGACTGATCAAGCACAGAATGATTTGCTTCAGGATAATAGTACCGATACTCAAAACGTGTTTCTCAGCTGCTCAGTACTGAAGACTTGTTTCTTTTCTTTGTATGCGCAGTCATGGACAAGAAAGGAGGGAAGGGCAAAAGTTGTGCGGACAGTTAAAGTACCCAGAGACTGTCGAGGTTGGCAAGTAGCACAATGTAATACTGAGAGGTAGAGAGAGAGCACGAATTCAGTACTTGTCCCTTTTTCCTTCCCACTGTATCCTCTGATGTTCTGACATCCGTGAAGTACAAAGGAAGCGGCACTAAAAGCTCTCGACAGTGTACCGAGCAAACACGCTAGACAACAGCAAGTAGTGGGCAATCACACAAGGTTGCTCATCGAGCTGAACCAGCTAAAAAATAAACTCGGTACAATAAAGTTGCACAGATTCCAGCAGTGAAATCAGCCTCCTACGAATATTTCTTCCTTGCTAATGGCAGTAAGTTACAGCAGGAGGCTCATCCCCATGCCCACCTGATGAAAATTGTCCTCTGTTGGGCAGCGCAACTCCCTTCCTCTCACAATTCCTAACCAACAAATTTGAACACATGAGGTGTTGAATTAAAGGCTTGATTTCAGAGCCAGAAGAAAATAACAGGTTTTTTTCCGTTCCCTTCATTTGGCTCTGTATCACTGAAGAGCATCTCCTAGTAAAGATTTAATTCTGTTAATCAGCCTTTGCAATTATTTCTTGTTCTGTGCTTCAGTTCCCAGGATGTACAATGAAAGGCTGATACTACAGTTGGTTGGTAATTCATTTTTACCATAATATTTTTTCAATGGAGAATACCAATTTCTCAGAACCTACACTTCTGAAGGCAAAAATATGCTTTGACTAATAACTTCAGTCAGAAAAATGAATTTCCAGATACTACATTACATTCCTAGGGACTTCTTTTCCTCCAAGTTTTAAAAGCTTTTGATTCTGAATTTCTGATTAATTTATATTGTCATACATACCAGATTGATGGCAAATCCTTTCAAATTTTCAAACTGAAGTGTTTTGACTTACCCATCCATATTTCTTCCTCCTCAGGGTTTCAATTTTTTAAACATTTTGTACGTACTGAGCATTTTGACTTTTTTGTCAAATCATGATTAAAAGATTGCTGCACTTCTAATTTCCAAAGTTTTGGTGTGCTCCGAAAACTTGTTTTAAAAAATGCAGCTTTAACAGTTACCTCGACTTTAAATTTGCTGTGGTGGGTTGACCTTGGCAGGCACCAGGTGCCCACCAAGCTGCTCTATCAGCCCCTCCACAAGAGGACAGGGGAGAAATATGATGAATCAAGATAAGGACAGATGGTGACTTACCAGTCACCATCATGGGCAAAGCACACTCAGCTTGGGTAAGTTAATTTAATTTACTGCCAGTTAAACAGAGTAGGATAGGGAGAAAGAAAAACTGAACTAAAACCCGCTTCCTCCAGGCCCCTCTTCTTCACAGGCTCAACTTCACTCCCAACTCTTCTACCTCCTCCCTCCAGGCAGTGCAGAGTGATGGGAAACGGGGGTTGCAGCAGTCACTGCAACTCCTCTGCTGCCCCTTCCTCTTCACATTGTTCTCCTGTTCCAGCATGGGGTCCCTCCCACTGGAGACAGATTCCTTCACGATCTGCTCCAGTGGGGGCGCTTCTCACAAGCTGCAGTTCTTCACGAATTGCTCCAGTGTGGCTATTTTCTATGGGTACAGTCTTCCAGGAATGGCCTGTGACAGTGTAGGCTCCTCTCTACTGGCCACAGTTCCTGCAAGGAGCCTGCTGCTGCATGGACTCTCCATAGGTTGCAGCTTCTGTCAGGGCACATCCACCTCCTCTGGTGAGAGGCCCACCATGGGCTGCAGTGTCGGTATTTGCTTCACCATGGGCTGAGGGGAGACAACATGCATCACTGTGGCCATCACCACAGGCTGCAGGGGAACGTCTGCTCCGTTGCAGACACTGCCTGGAGCTCCTCCTCCTCCTTCTTCGCTGACCTTGGTGTCTGCAGGGCTGTTTCTCTCACACAGCTTCACTTCTCCCTATCAGTTGCTGTTGTGCAGCATTTCCCCCCCTGTTTTAAATATGTTATCACAGCACACTGCGTCACTGATTGGTTCAGCTTTGGCTGGCAGTGGGTACATCATGGATCTGCTGGGACTGGCTCTCTCAGACATGGTGGAAGCTTCTGATGTCTTCTGACAGAAGCCACCCCTGCAGCTCCAGTGTTACCAAAATCGCTCCATATAAGACCAATGCAGTTGCTTAAGATCCATAGGTGAAGAAGTCTGAGCAAGAGCTGTGCCTCTAACTGCATGCTGGGAAGGAAGTGTGCCTTTCACCAGACACCTCCAACCACTTCTGTTAGGTACTGTGCTAGTTACCCATTAGCACTAATTTTAAGATGAGGTTTCCCCCCAGCCTCCTTTTCTCCAGGATGAATGATCCCATTTTCTCAGCTGCTCTTTGCAGGACTTGTTCTTTAGACCTTCCTCCACCTTCGTTGCCCTTCTCTGGACATGTTCCAGGACCTCAATGTCCTTTTTGTACTGAGGAGACCAAAACTGAACACAGTATTTGAGGCCTCACCCATGCCAAGTACAGGGGGGGGTAAAATCACTTCCCTGCTCCTGCTGGCCACACCAGTGCTGGTACAAGCCAGGATGCCGTTGGCCTTCTTGGCCA
>NW_010393809.1:0-6395 GCF_000710305.1 Buceros rhinoceros silvestris | reverse complement strand
CCCGGCCGGGCTTTATTAAAGTTTCTGTAGACAGTGTCCACAGCAATTCCTTCATCCACTAAGTGGGTCACCTTGTGAAGGAGATCAAGTTGGTCAAGCAGGACCTGCCTTTCATGATCCCAGGCTGATGGGGCCTGATCACCTGGTTGTCCTGTATGTTCCATGTGAAGGCACTCAAGATGATCTGCACAGGCCCCAACACTGAGCCCTGGGGAACACCACTGGTGACCGGTCGCCAGCTGGACTGAACTTCGTTTACCACCACTCTCCGGGACCGGCCATCCAGCCGGGCTTTATTAAAGTTTCTGTAGACAGTGTCCACAGCAATTCCTTCATCCACTAAGTGGGTCACCTTGTGAAGGAGATCAAGTTGGTCAAGCAGGACCTGCCTTTCATGATCCCAGGCTGATGGGGCCTGATCACCTGGTTGTCCTGTATGTTCCATGTGAAGGCACTCAAGATGATCTGCTCTACAACATTCCCTGGAACCAAGGTCAGACTGACAGGCCTGTAGCTCCCAGTATCCTCCTTCTGGCTCTTCTTCTAGATGCGTGTCACATTTGCAAACCTCCAGTCAACTGGGACCTCCCTGTTTAGCCAGGACTGCTGGTAAATGGTGAGAAGTGGCTTGGTGAGCGCTTCCACCAGCTCCCTCAGTACCCTTGAGTGGATCCCCTGTGGTCTCATAGGCTTATGTGCGTCTGAGTGGTGCAAATAGGTCACTGACCATTTCCTCATGGATTATGGGGGCTTCATTTGGCTCCCCGTCTCTGTCATCCAGCTCAGGGTGCTGGGCACTCTGAGAACAACTGGTTTTACTATTGAAGACTGCGGCAAAGGATAATCAGTGCCTAAGCTTTTTCCTCATCCTTGGTCACTACGCTTCCGCACCCCACCCGTCCACTCCCCTCCTGCATCCATCAAAGGATGGAGATTCTCCGTAGCTCTCCCTTTGCTGTTAATGCATTTATAGAAACATTTTCTGTTGTCTTTTACAGCTGCAGCCAAACGAAGTTCTAGTTAGGCTGTGGCCTTTTAAATTTCTCCCTGCATAACCTCAGGAGATCTTTGCAGTCTTCCTGAGTGGCCTGTCCTTTCTTCCACAGAGCATAGACTTCCCTCTTTGCGCTGGGTGCCCGCCAGAGACGAGGTATTTGTTTCGGGTCATTTGGTTACGTGGTGATAAAGCACGCTGACATATTCTACTGTAGCTTTTCTGGAGCTGGCATGAAAACCAAAGTCACTAACAAACGGCTGTTGCTACCAGGACCCTTCTCCTGTTTTAGGTAGAGACGGAACAAATAAACATTTTCTATTTCTTTTTTTTCCCCCTGAGGAAATTGAGTACAATGTACGTACATATTTTGCTCTCTCACAAAGCCTGGGGATGCAAACGAACAGTGTCGGTAATGCTTTGATTCGGGTTCCCAGCTTTTGTCCCAGATTCACAGAGAATTTCAGTGTTGCCACACTGAGCATTTCAATGTCGAACAGCGGCATGATTTCCTCCAGGAGACGAATTCAAAATCCCCAGTCACACAGGTTGGCTGTGCTGGAAAGGAACACGAGTAGGTGTTTCTCACAGGAGTGTCAGGTCGCTGCTAGGAATATCCTGGCAGAAAAGGCAGAACAAAATCAAATGTTTCAAAGATGATGCAGGAAATAAATGATTTGAAATTGCCAATTCTTCTGAAATTTTGCATATCTGTAGAAAAATCTCACTTGAGCCTGGAGTACATTTTCTATTAGCTCAAATCTCTCCAGTAATTATTGCATGCATTCCTAATATATAAAGCTTCATTTATCTATTTATTTATTAAAATGTTGTTTGAAATATTATTAAATATGATTGAAATATTATTTATTAGTTATTTTTTATTTTAAAAGACATTTGGAATGCATTATTTCCATTCATCATGAAGTGTACTAGAAAATAAACCTTTTTTTACCACTAAAGATGATCTTGAAAGATTTTGTACAGCAAATTATTGATCTGTCACCTGAATGGTTTGTTCTTTCTAATGATCTGCATTCTGTTCTGACACATTAATTTTAAGGCCAGAATTTAACAATCCTGCTTTTTTTTGGTTTGCCTTTAATTTTTTTAGTTTAATTTAGGGGTTTTTTTAGTTATTCCAAAATCCAGGTTTCTTTAATATATACTTTGTTTTATATCTGTTCTAGTGCCTTCAGGGTATGTAGGTGATAAATGCATAACTCTGCCTCCTTGTTTGGAACAAGGCAAACTTACCCTAATTTGCTTTGAAGCAGCCAAATAGTTTCGTGATTTCTCCAATAGAATATTTTCTATTCTGTGTAATGCAATATTTCATTTTGCGGTGAATTTATTCATAGTTAATCGTGTTACATTCTATCTGAATATGTGACACTGTGGAGCAATTCCAGAAAATTTTGGCCAGATTTTCAGAAATTCTTCAAGATCTGAAACCTGAAACAAGAGAAAAAACAATGCATAGATAGCAGAAAATGTAACTTAGTGTCCAAGCCTGAGCTGGAGTGATCAGGAGACCCTGACTGTGAAGCCAGGAGAACCTGCAGTCTTTGGAGTGCTGCTATTACAGTGGCTGAAAAATGAAAGGTTAAAACCCTGGTGTCTTTATTCCAGGTTTTGAAAGATACAATTCAAACAGAGAGATAGGAGTGTGGCGTGATACCATAGGCAGGTCTAGATATTGGCACACACGATAATAATTTGTAGGAAAAATGAAATTTTATGCAGTAAACCTAAATAATTATTGTTCCCCATCAGGTCCTGTTCTGGAAAACTTCCATGTTGGTAGTGAAAACAATGTGAATGTGGCCTGGAATAAAACCTGAGGAAGTCAATACAGAATCACTCGCCATGTTTCAGGATGTATTTCTGAATGGTCTGTCCTTAGTGGCTGTGCTAATGAAGTCTTCAGCTTCTCTGCAATAGGATTGCAGCATAATACCATTATGAACCAGAAAAGAAAGTAGGGATCAAATTGCCTGTCTTTATCACATCTGTCCTGGAAAAGTAAACAAAGCTGGGGAACTGACTCCAGCACTGACACATTAGCATCCACACTTTTAGTACTCAGAACTTCCTTGGCACCATTTTGGCCCATGCCACCACTCTTCCTGACAATGTCCATCCATAATTTGGAGGACACCATGGGCCGGGGAAGTCCCTAACAGGGGATGAAGTCACTCTGTCTTGGCGAGGCAGTTAGCTGTATGGTCGTAATCTGTATTTTCCCAATTTTCTTAATAGTTTGAGTTACAAAGTCCTTTTCAATTTACTAATGTAGACATAAAAAGTGGAAATTTCATCCCGTCTCAAACCCTCTTGATTTGTATTGCAATGGCAATGCAAAATAGGTGCACTGAAAAATATTGCTGTGATCCAGAAAGGGCACAGTACAGGTGAGATTTCTGGGATCAAAACCACAGACACCACTAGATTTGTCAGTGTTAACTGCGAGAAAGGTACAGAGTAACAAAGGGGTCTTGAGCATCCAGGTGGTTCACCATGACCTGTGGCATGTCTAACAAGACAACGTTAGGTACTGATTTCACAAATAACAAAGCCGGTAGTAATGACTATGCAGCTGTTCCACCTTGATCCCCAGCATTCCTAGACAGCAAAACAAGAAGCTGCAGGACACCATAGTCTAAAAAATAGACTCACTAGCTTTACCATACTGATGAACCAGGACAACAAACCTGGGGGCAATCAACAACTGTGGATAGGTTTCTTTTTTTGGAGGGGATTGGGATGACAAGGGGGAAGAGCTCAGGAGGGGATAAAATAGAGGAAAGAAATCCAAAACTCAAGGTCCTATGAACAGGGTGGTTTGGGGGTACCTGTCAAGCAGGTGATCAGAACAGTTATGAGCAGGGCATTAACCCCAAACATGCCTGTGTCTGCCTTGCTCCTAATGTCAGGGAAAGGTGGGTACTTTCCATGTCACTGAGAAGGAAGCACCTAAAGGGAAAGGACATCTTCTTACCAGCACAAAGTTCCTTTATTTCACTGCTGTGTGACTTGTGTCTGTCACTTGGATGAATAGAATAGAATAGAATAGAATAGAATAGAATAGAATAGAATAGAATAGAATAGTGGGAAAGGTTCTATGACAATCATCTAGTCCAACTGCCTGACCCCATCAGGGCTGACTAGAAGTTAAAGCCTGTTGTTAAGGGCATTGTCCGAATGCCTCTTAAACACTGACAGGCGTGGGACATCAACCACCTCCCTAGGAAGCTTGTTCCAGTGTTTGACCACCCTCTCAGTAAAGAAGAGCTTCTGAAATGTAAGACTGTAATTGCTCTCAGGTCCCTTAAAAACCATAGAACAGACAAGGTCCTTCCAAGGACAAGAGATCTCTGGTGGCCTGAACCTGCTGATGCTACAGAGAGCCCAGCAAAACTTTCCCAGGTTTAGTGCTTCGGCTCAGCGCTCATGGCTCGATAGGACAGATGAAGGACTCTTGTCTCCATGTCTGTAGTTTTTTTTCCATGTGAAAGTGAAAAGAGCTTCATTAAAGATTGCATGGAGTTTGAACACTACTGTGAGGAAAACCAAGAAAATTTTGCTATTTCCTCTCATTTCTTTATATTTTGCTAACAGAGGTAAGAACACCGTAGGTGATAACTACTGAGCTGCCATTCTAACTACTGAGACACTTATTTTTGCAAGTTCAGCAGTGCCAGTGAGCACCGCAGCCTATTACTGCTTCTTGTCACTGCCTTCATGCCAGCATGTCCTTTAGATCTTTGTTTCATGTGCTCGAAATGTAGCTACCGAAATTACTTCAGTCTCCACAAGCCCAGTTAACAAAGATATGCTGTTTTTAAACTCACCTGTCCCATTTTTACTTGACTGACTTAAATCAGGATAGAGAAGCAGCTCAGCCAGCAGGTCAGAAGGTCTGGTAACCTTTCTGAGAGGAGCAGGGATGATGTGAAGGGCAATCTCTACAAATGGCATTTTACGGCTCGAACAGAACAGAAAAGAGTTTGAAATATTCTGTCCGTGAATGTATCATGAACAAGATCGGTCCTGGCCTTCGCATAGATGCATGTATGTGACAAATTTATATGCAGGCATCTTCCTGTACACACCTTCCTACAGAGGTATTGTGCCACGGGGATCACAAGGACTTCAGTCTCCCAGAGTCTTTAGAACTGTAAATCAACGCTTGTTAGTGGAGAAAGAGATCCTGCAGCTTAATTATTTCTGGGATCTTGGGAGCCCAGCATATTACAGAATCACAGATTGGTTCAGCTTGGAATGGACCCTGGAAGTCATCTCGTCCAACCTTCCTGCTCAAGCAGGGCTACCTAGATCTGGCTGCCCAGGACCATGTCCAGACAGCTTTGTAATATCTCGAAGAAAGGAGAATCCACAAGCTCTCTGAGCAACGTGTGCCAGTGCTTGATCACCCTCACAGTAAAAAATGTTTTCCTGATGTTCAGAAGGAACCTCTCACATTTCAGTTTGTGCCCATTGCCTCTTATTTTGTCACTGGACACCAACAGAAAGAGCCTGGCTCTCTCTTTGCACACTCTCTTCAGGTATTTATATAGATTTCTAAGGTCCCCCTGAACCTTCTCTTCTCCAGGTTGAACAGTTCCACCTTTCTCAGCCTTTCCTCATGTGTCAGGTGCTACAGACCTCTGTTGCTCTTCACTGGACTCCCTTCTGTGTGTCCATTATCTCTTGTACTGGGTAGCTCAGCACTGGACCCAGCACTCCAGGTGTGGCCTCACCAGTGCTGAGGGGCAGGATCACCTCTCTCAACCTGTTGTCAAACAGTCACATGTAAACCAAACTCATGTTTTTCAGATGCGAAACTGTTCTATAGTAGACAACTGCCAATGGACCAAATTTCTGTGCTAATTCAAGAGAATTAACTAAATGCTTCTGTACCTTAGAAACATAATTTAAGACAACATTTTGCCACAATTTGATTTGAATTTGATCAGTTAAGGACATACTTTCCAGGCCCGGGCTTTCCGACACCGCGTGTGTCTATACACAGACTGTCCAAATACAGATACTGTCTTTTCCACAAGCTAGGACTGAAAATAACTCCCCCGTTCTCTGTCTGACAACTAATTAATTGCTACTGCAACTAATAATTTACAGAATTGCTTTGAATTCACTCTGCCTCAAGAGAAAGTCAAAGACTTAATTAATCTCATCACCAGTTGACCTGGACAAGGAGAGGAGCTTTCAGTAGCTGATACACCTGGTTCAGTCTCGATCATTTTCTTCTCTTCAGCTGGTGCAGTTCAGTCACACCAGCAGCTAAGGTTGATCTGTATCTAGAGTCAGTTTGGACTAAACATTCCAAACAATCGAGTATGTGGATGTTGTTATTCTGAAATAATTTTATTATAATAAG
>NW_010393808.1:11113-16710 GCF_000710305.1 Buceros rhinoceros silvestris | reverse complement strand
CTGCCGGAGGCTGGAGGCGGAGGACGGCACCACCACCATGTTGGCTCCTGCACTTGCGGATTTTTGTTCTCCGGTAAATCGTTGGTGTGCGCCGGCCTGGACGCGCTCACGGCGCTGCCTCGGCCCCGCTTTCCGCCGGGTGCTCTCCTGCCAGGGCATCCGGGGGGAAAGAATTTCAGCTCGCAGTTGCAGCGGCTGGAGACCAGCGATAATCCTGTGGCTAAAGTCTTGTTTCATTTTTAGAAAATTTTCAGCTTTTGATGTAAGCTGTTTAGGGGGAGAAATATCCGAACCGCAATGGCCGTGGCCTGTATCTAGTTAAGGCTTTTAGAAAGAATCCGTGGGCTGTCTTGTGATAACGCGATTGTGTGATCTCTGTAACTAATAATTTTGTCACTCCGTAAGTGGGATTTGGCTTCCTAAAGGACTGTATGCTCTTAGCAGTTTTCCTTTGTTGGCTGTGACTTTAAGAGGCCGTTTGTTTTTTAGTCTTGTCATTGCTGCATGGACCCATTGCAATCTCCACAGCTATTTCTGATAGGGAGCAGTTATGAAACACAAGTACTGCTTTGAAGGACGCCGAAAGAAAACGTCTATCTCAGCTGTCGAGTTTTTGTTTAATAATTTACAGTTTGTAATAGGAGTTCGTCATGCAAGTAGGCGAGCTCTGGGGATTAATATGGACTGATACCTTCTCAGTAGGTGCAGTAATGAGAACCGGGTTTTATGGCAGGTTTGTAATCTCTGAAAAGCATGTGTTCTGCAGCTCTGTCTAATGTTCCTGTTCGGTAGACTACTGAAGGGGTACTGTTGCTGTTCAGAGCCCATAAAAATAAATCCCTGGCCTATGCAGCGCTCCTAGAATAGCTCTGTAATAAGAGCATAGTAAAACATGTGGTAGCAAGTTCATTGTAATGCCTTCTAGTGTGTTCTGATGAAGTCAGGTGACTGGGGCCGATTCTGCTGAGTTTCAGACTCAAGTCTTGAAATGCAGTGCTTACACTCTGCTCTGAAAAATCGGGTTTTATTTGAGACAGGAGTCCCTTACTGACCCACCAGTTTAGCTTTAATCTGGGAGATGTTCAAGGCAATTTAGTGTCAGTAAAATAAAACTTACTGTCCTTTCAGGATACTGTGGTGTCAGCGCTATTATGACATTGCAATATCAACCTCTGCTAAAGCTGTTAGACTGAGTAGACAAAATTGAACATTGAATCAGTTAATCCTTAGCTCTGAAATACTGATACGAACAATCCATTGCGCAGTGCTTATTCATATGTATGCTTAAAAAAATGAAGCTCCTAAATGGACTTTGAGCCAGAGCTCTCATGATCAGACCTCTCTTCTAAGCTTTTCTAACGTGCTATAAGAAGCTTGCGCATGTGTTAGGTGAGAAAGGTGTTAAACAAGAGAGTGATACAAATTGAAAACTTGCCAAAGACTAGAGTTTCCTGCTTTCTGTGTGAAAATTCAGGGTAGTAGTGGGGGGAAGTTCAGCAACAAAGAAACTTTAGGCATTGGGGAACGTAGGCTTGGTTGACTGACTCTGTTTTTGTCTTAAAAGCTTCTGGCAGGTAGCTGTTAGTGGTGGTGCATTTTGTTTCTGGACTGGCTTTTGCCACATTACTTGGCTGTAGCGTTGTGCTGTTGCCGTGTTTTCCCCTTTTTCTGCTTTACTTTTTGTCTGAAGTCTTTTGCTAATGATGAGCTCCTTATACCAGAGTTTGAAAAGGCTAATGGCTCTTTTTTTTTTTTAGCTGTGCAGTTCAGTTTATGGAACTTTACAGAGGTACTAGCAGTATAAAGTTTAAAAGCAAAAGCTGTTTTAAGTTGGTTAGGTAACTACTGCCTTCCTGGTAGATCCTTTTAATGAAGTAAGCAGGCTTCATTAGCTGTGTCAAATTCCTGCAGAGAACTAAAATTATAACTTTTGTGTGGTTGTCACTAGGAAGACAAGCGTGGTATGACTTGATTTCCACCCCCCTAAATCTTTTGTGAGTCACCTGGTTGCTGCTTCTGTAACTCAGGGGAGAATATTGCCAGCTTGGTTTAGAGCCTTTGTGGCTCAACAGCACATCTCCAAGAGGAGTCAATACCATCCAGTCCGCAGGAGAATTTAAGGTCAGGACATGCATGCAGTCATCTTCCCCAGAAAGCTTTCACAGGTCTCGGCAATCTGGGGATTAAAAGCCTTATGGGCTGCGCGTGAACTCGTGTTGTTGCTTTCTGAATCTGTCTCAATTCTTGGCGCTCCCAGTATACTTTGGCAAGGAGTGCCCAAGCACTCTACAGCTTAATTGTGTTTTATATGAGGAACGATTGTCCGAAGTATTTTTTGAACCAGTCCTCAGCTTGTTTTGTGTGACACCCCAGGTCTTTCTATTGAGATTCTTTAATTTGTTTTACCTAGGTTTTCTGATTCTTAGTTGTGCTTGGTCATCAAGAGTTAGTGACCATAGTCTGTATCCTTTTCAGCTGCATTGATGCGTAGCTCGGGATTTTGTTTTGATTGCCTGCTATGTGATGATTTTTTCAGCCCTGTGAGTTTGCATAAGTGTTTCCTTTGATGTGCCGTGAATACATATTTATGTAAGCTATTTATTGTTGGCCCTCTGTTCTTAAAAAATACCTCCTTTTGCTCAGTATTGGCAAAACATGCCCCTTCAAATGCTTTGTCTGTTGGCTCAACAGTGAGTACCCAATGATTCAGCATTAGATGTTGAAAGTGTTTTGCTGAAAGGATGGCTTTTGAGAAAATCCAGTCAGTGTTGGCATGATAACGAAGCACAAGAGGAAGCAGCTAAAGAATGATCTTTGTAACACATAAAAACTGTGGTCCTGTAGTGAGAAATCATGCAGAGAGAAATAGTCTAGTTCTGTGTTCAGTAGTGTCAGGAAAACTGCCCTTTTCTTGTCTTTTGCATTGTCTTGCCTAGCTACGTGTTCATTAATAAAAAGCGCTGGGACCTGTCCTCATGGACATTTCTCTCAAACTGTTACGAGAATTCCTGTCTTTCATTGATAGAACTGGTAATTCGGAGTCCCACTGCATTGTGTGAAGCTGGAACAACTAGACAATGTTATATTCTAAACCTGTGGTTGTGACCTTTGCTTCTGAGGTTTTTTACCAGAAAGACGTTGAATGTTACAGAACTTAGAGCTTTCAGAAGAGATCTAGGAAAGCACTGCGGTAAGCTGGTTGGTGGCAGTAGTTCTTTGGCAGTTCTGGCTTAAGTAGCTCCCAGCTGCTTGTGTTTCTCTGCCCTTCCTGCTGCTGTGCTAACATACCTGTTTGTGCAGCTGCTTGGTGATCCAGACTCTCGAAACGGATCCAAATGAAACACAGCCCAAGACGAAGGGGGAAAAAAGTGGTTATTTTTCTGTTGAACTAATTTCTTACTCATTCATGTGGAGTACATGCAGTCATGCTGACTGACGCAATGCTGCCTGAACAGCTCTAAGCGGGTATGAAACCTTAGTCACAGATTAATGTGAGGCCTTCCTGATTTCAGTGGCAATTCTTCTTTCCTTCCTAAAAGTCTTTCTCTGACTTCAGATGATAATAAAAATTCAAGAACTACAGTGGTCAGTACAAATAAATAAATAAATATTTTCCCTGAACTAGCAGTGGTTTGCGTGCAAAAAAAAAAAAAGTCCTTAACCAAATACTGGAAAGTAGCAAAACAAGAATTTTGAATGGAAGATCTTTTAGAAATGATCTAATAAAAGAAATTGTACTTCATACATGAAATTGCTACACGGGCCAGTACAGATGAATGTAAAGTAGAGGTCAGCGTTGAAAGACTGCATGTACAAATTGCGGTGTTTGCCAAATGAGTATCTTCAAATGATTACTTTGAGCACCCATATTTCACAGTTACTCATAAAATTGGCATTTTATTTTACATAAATGCACTATCCAACTGTCCATAACTTTAGGGTAATTATAGGCGTGTATAACAAAAATACAGTATTGTTGCTATTAGTGTGATAGCAGGCATGTTTTTGAGACTGAGCCACTTTAACACTGTTTCACAGTGAGGATCAACACATTAGTTAGAGCAGTCTTACAGACTAGATTGTGGCAGGTTAAGTGCTGGTCTGACTGTGCAACTTAATAATCAAACAGGGGCAGCTGAATAAAAGTCCTGTGACTCTTGTCCAGCTTTCAGCATTTGTTTATTCTTAGTGGAACCCTTGTTTTGACCAAAAAAGGGAGGTTTTTGTTTGGTTTTTGGTTTTTTGATCTAAAGGGAAATAATTTAATTTTAGTACAGGCTACTTTAACGTGAGAGAGAAGTGTGTTGATTAGACTCAAACGCATCTCCAGGGAAGGTATCTAAGATAGGAGGCTGAACTCCTACAGTTGCTGTCAGTATGGAAGAAAGAATGTATGAAAATGTCTATTCAGATAATTGATATGTTCACTTGGTAGCAGCAGTCAGCGTGGCGGTGAATAACCTCCAAAGGTAGTCCGTGTAAATTGTTTGTTACTGTGTATTTCACTTACGGTATTTCTAATTGTCTTTCAGGAAATGGAGGATAAGGTGATCAGCCCAGAAAAAGTTGAAGAAGCAAAATTGAAAGCAAGATATCCTCATCTGGGCCAGAAGCCAGGAGGCTCAGACTTCTTGAGGAAGAGGCTTCAAAAAGGAGTGAGTTCTTTATTGTCCATAGGGTATGGACATGAAATTCCAAAATTTGTGTATCTGTGGTTTTTTTTTTTTTTTCAGTGCACAGGCCTTTGTGTGAGTAAAAAAAAAAAAAAAGCCAAGAAATCTAAACCTTGTCTGTGAAAGTGCAAGGAAGAGAAACTTGTTTCCACAAAACAAATGCCAAATTGGCAGGATACCTGTTTACAGCATCAATGGCTCCACTTTTTAGAAAAAATTAAACTTAGAAGCCGGCTCAGTGCTGCTGTGATAGTCATAAAAAACATTATAATAAATAGGAGTGGTAAGACCTTGCCCCTGTTCTGTACTGATTTTATCTTGCCCTTTCTTATGACCCAATAAACTTACATCCACTCTTATTATCTGTGTTTAGCACATGAAAGCTTAGTGTCTGCTGTGTCACACCAGGCACCATCTGGTATCAGTACTTGAGAATGGCAGTGTAATTCTCAACCCTAACCAAAAAATAATAATAGAAGAACGAAGAATGAGTTGGTATTTCAGAATCGTTCCACATTTAACCAGTGTTTCTTATTTTATTAGTTATTCAGCTTTTTTATTTTTTTAGTTTAACTATTCATAAAATGATTATGTAATGCCTCTCAGGCGTCCTAGAACTCTGTTCCTGGAATAATCCTGACATATCGCTGCTTCTGATAGTGCTTTCATTGCTGTCACACTGTTGTTTTTTTTACTATTGTCTAGGCCCTTTGCACGCAGTGATTCCAAGTATAAATCCTTCGCAAACCAGCTGTTGGAGTTCAGTGCTGATCTAATTCTGTGCTCTCTGGAAACATCTCCTGGGAATTGTTGCTGTTGGCAGGTTTTTTGGATGAGCTTTCTCTCAGAAGCTGGAGCATGTGCAGCATGGTTAATGGCTGGTGGGGGGGGGGAGCCGGGAGGTTAGGGGGCTTTTCTTGGGTG
>NW_010393808.1:0-11072 GCF_000710305.1 Buceros rhinoceros silvestris | reverse complement strand
ATGGTTAATGGCTGCGGGGGGTGAGCAGCCGGTAGATTAGGCGACTTCTCTGAGTTGTGCTGTTTCACGCTCAAAGGCAGCCTGGATGTGACTTCAGTTGGTTCAGTGTATATGTAGACACAGAGGGAGAAGGTAAGTGCGTGATAAGTCAGGAAAACAGACCAGTGTCCGCTCCCTAAGGATTGATGGCTGTAAAGGCACTATGACTGCTTGCACCCAGTGCAAATGTGAGGAAAACACCGCCAACAATAACAATCTGTACAATATCTTAAGTCTCCGTTATAGCACTATTTAATACAAAAGTTGTTGCAGCCTGTATTTTCCAATTTGAGGAGAGGTAGACCAGTGGGCATCTTAACTGACTGACTGGAATTTTGCTACCTTGATGAAAGATGGCATAAAGCTGTGGATTCTAATTCATAATCTGCCTTCTTCAGTTCTCCACTTCTGATGTGGTGGTAGTAACTTTCTTCCATTTTATTATTGTTTAGTGTGCTCCATGTCTTACATGAGGAAGCATCTTTACTTCATATAGATGCCTGGTATACTTCGGGCTGCCTGGATTGCTGAAGTTTAAAATAGAGTGAGGATAGTGAGTATGTTTTCAGATAGTGTTTGTGTCACAGAGACACCTGGATAGGCAGAGTTGATTTGAAAGAGGTGATCAAATACAGGCCATCTCTGAGAAGCTCGAGTAAATCAGAGGAAAATACAGGAACAAGTTAAAGGAAGAAATGAGCTGATACTCTAATGCACGAAAGCTAGTAGACTTTCTCAGATATTCTTCTAAATGTATGTAGTCAACTGTAGCCCAGATTTTCTTCAGTTTCGCAACTGGGACTTGTTTTGCCCATTGATACTTGCTCTCCAGAGATGTTCCTTGTTGGATGCACGCGCCATTATTAGCACACTTTCTCCAGAATAAGAGTAGATGGGAACCATGCTACACCCTGCTCTTGTAGAGGTTTTCTGCTTGCAGCTCTCACATGGACAGAAATAGATAATCTGTTAACAGCAGTAACACAATGAAAGACTGAGCAGTTCTGGTCTTACCTACTTGCTGTTTAAAAGCTTCTTTTGGTTGCTTCAGTCTTGAAGGGCAAAATAGGAAAGCCTTTTTCCAAGTCACATTGTTATAACTTGAGGTCTAGTCTTCAGATGCAGTGCTAGAACCTTGTGGTGTAAACAGGGATGGAACTGTTGAAAGGACTGAATTGGGAAGGTTTATTCATGGAAGCGTGTGGTTCGGATGTACCACTGACTGCACAGGAAACACGGATTTGGTAACTTTAAGGCTCTGGCTGGCAATGCTTTAAGCCTTCTTCATCAGGAGGCCTTGCACGAACAACCTTCCTCCCCTGCCCTTAGGTAAAGGCCTGTTAAGTCAGGTGTTCAGATGACTTCTCTGTCAACTGCTGCCACTGAGCATTTTGCAGCAGGTTAGTACTAATCCAAAATAAAGAGTATGGTAGTAATATGCTGCCTGGAAACATCTAAACGTAGCAGGTAGAGATGGCTGTTGTTCAGCCAACTTAGAAATTAGCTAACGGGAGCATTCTCTTCAGAGATGATTGCAATCGAAAGTAGTTGCTAGAGTAATCTTTTGCTGAATCTAATTTTTTTTGCCTGATAATGACAATCTTTTCAAAATCATGGGTTATGGGTACCTTAACAGTAGACCGTATCGTAAGATGTAAACAAAATACAACTTCTCCTGCAAAATGTGTCAATGAGCAGTTGAAGACTTGATGCAGACCTTGGTTGAAATTCCATGCCTCATCTTCCCATGATGCAGATAAATTTTAAGTCCTTTGGCTTTAACATCCACAGATAATATTTTGAGAAATCTGTCAGCAAAAAAGACTGTTAATGCGAATAAAAATTGGCCGAAATATTAATGAACACTGTTGTAGAAATTCAAACTTAATGTATTCTCTTTTGTATTCAGAAGAAACCTGGAGCGTGGGATAAGAATTTGCTTCACACAGCGCTTTTCAGAAGGACTGCACAGTAGATTTGACTTTGCTAAATAATTGGTTTGGGAACTTTGGGGTTATAGTTTCTCTGTTTTAATGTATGGAGATAAGAGGTTTTCTTGTTAGCATGCTGTTTCATGTTACTTTGATCTCCTGGTATGATAAAGTAGGCTCTGTTGTCCAGCTTTAGTTCATGTATTGTTTGGTTATTCTGTGTAGCAGAACTTGTTCACTGCAACAAAATTTACAAACCCTGAGGTTTCACTTTTTGTGAGACCAGAGCTCTTGGGAAGACCAAGGCCCAAATAATATTCACATATGGTGTGAGTTTGGTGGTATTTGCAGAACCTTGACTCTTGTATAAGAGTTGAGCTGTGAGTGCCTAGCAGTCTTGGTGAGATACTTTGGGTATTTGATTGACGTAGAGCTATCTGGCCAAATGGGAAAGGTTTTATAACTGTTTTTAAAATTTGAACACTCTGCTTAACCATGTAATCCAGTGCGTGCATCTGATGAGATTTCAAGCTTGTAATTATATGTGTGTTTTGTCTTCCAGCAAAAATACTTTGATTCTGGTGATTACAACATGGCTAAAGCAAAGATGAAGAATAAGCAACTGCCTACTGCGGCTCCTGACAAGACAGAAGTCACTGGTGACCATATTCCTACTCCACAGGATCTTCCACAGCGGAAACCATCTCTTGTTGCTAGCAAGCTGGCTGGCTGACGAGAACAACTGAACTGCATGATTATTCTCATTCCTGTTATTTCTCCTTAATAGTTATTTCTCACCCTCACATCCCCCTTTTTCTTTCTTACACTAAGTCATGAGACTGACAGCTTTGCAGGTAGCGGTAGCGTATGCTGCTATTGTAAGGGAGTACTGTTAAGAGTAAAACGTGTAGTAGTTGGACTAGTTGAGAACAATGCACTGATGAAAAAGGACAAGTTTGGTTAGAGCAATGTAATCTACTTGAAAATGTACATATTGCCCATTTCCTAGTGTAGGACTGGTTCCAGCAAGTGACATCGCAAGTTTTACAACTTCTAATGTTTCTGCTTTTGTTATTTCATCTTAATTACAGCATATTTGTATTTAATATAACCTCCAGTTGTGTTGGGTTTTTCTTCTGTGTTTGGGTTTGTTGTCTAAAATAGAGGTTTAGACCACAAGTTGCTAGATGGTAAAGCATGTATAAAAACAAAGACAGGGCTCTGACTGAATTTTGTTTCTGCTTTTGAACTTGAACGGCCTTAAACCTGTTTCAGCTTTAACAATAGAGTTTTTACTTGGGCAATATTTGCCCATTCTGGTGTAACTCTTGTGAATCTAGTGCTTATTGACAACTGCCTGTTGAAGCTGGTATTCTTTTCAGTTCTGTAGCTTAGGACACACTTTTGTTGAAGATGTGAATGAAGTGTGCATGTGCATAGACTGTTGAATTCACTCTTGTGCCATTTTTGTAAATACAATAGTTTTGCACAACCTTTTGCAAACGTCTATTAGTTTTACATTTTAAAAAGCAGATAATGTGCCAATCAAAGCACAAGTGATTCTGTGTCTTTCAAAGTCTTGTTCTGAAACTAAGAGCCCCAGAATCTTGCTACTGAAAGTAAAAGCTGTATACCTGAAATTTGTGAAACACGTTTGCCCTTGACTCAGCTTTATGCTTTTGCGATTACGTATTTTGTTTCGCAACAACGTCCAGCATTTAAATAGAAATCTGGAAATATGTACCTGTATTTGGAGGCAAGTGCCCTTTTTGTTCAGCAGCTCTTTAAGCTTTTAAAGCTGATGACATGGAAGATGGCTAAATGTACTGTTCTAGAGCGTTTCCTGTGTGGCAGATGCCAAATCGAGGCTTGCTTAGGTTTGATACGCAGTTGTCTTTGGGCTATTTTAGACTTCTGGAAGCAGAAGAGTGTGTTTTGGTTTTGTTTGGGTTTTTTTTTCCCCTTGGACTCCTGAAGTGGTAGTAAACGGTCTCCTTTCCTCTTTGTTGTACAGCAGCCCCTCATTGGCTCTGGGGAAACCAAGAGCTGGAAGTGGTATTTATGTAATGATTTACTGAGAAGTAGGTAACTTTTCACATCAGAAAATAGGAATGAACTTCAGCTCATCTTTATGATGCGGTTTGTAAGTACTAGATTGCCAAATGCATAGTTGATAGATTAGACAGGTAACTTGATGCATTTGAAAGCATGTTCGTTCAATGAAATCAGAATGTTAAAAGTACAGTATGATCCATAACGTAATAGACTTTTATATAGGTTCTTTGGGAGTACAGGAAGTCTTTAAAACGATCACGCTTCTTTAAAGGAAAAATTTTGAAACAGCCTATTAAATTCACCGATGTGGGTGTTACAAGAGAGAGAAAACTCTTAAAAGACGCAGGTTTTTAGAAGGATGCGCTTTGTGCTGGCATATTCAGGAAGGTCTTGCAGGATAAAGGACTGCTAGTCAAAAAGAACGCTGGCCCATATTTTCTGCAGTGCTCTCTTCTGAAGGCAGACGTAAGAAAATGATCAAGAGAAAATGAATAATCTCAGTCTGGTCCTTGTTTTCATTGGAACATGAGTGTTAGAACGTTGGTGTCTATATAATGTCTTTGGTTCAGAGAAATCATTCCGGAGAATTTTGAAATTGTTAACCTGATTCTTTTCCAGTCTGTATAGCCCTTTTCTAGTAATGAAATGGTCTCTGTCAAGCCTGTCCTTATTCCTTATCCTCCACTGGTATTATAGAGAATTTTTGCTTATAGAGAATTTGTGCTTTTTGCAGAACAGGTTGAAGAAACGGACCTACTTGACTTCATTATGTAAGAAATTAGGCTGGGAGAATAGCAAGGAAACCAGATATATTGAAGCAAACTGCTTTTTATGGATGTTTGTCCTAATGTGAAAATCCCTCTTTATTTTTGTATGCATAAATGAAATTGAAACTTAATGATAGGACTGGGCCTGAACCAAATTTTGAACAATTAAAGGTGACTTGCTGTGTATTGTCTGGTGCCACTCTTCTGTAGCTCACATAAGGTGAGCTTTCTTGATGTTTGGGAAGACTTAAAAAATTAGCCATTTAAATTTTAACATTCCGCTCACTTAGCTATAACTCAGCTTGTCCTGCTGGTTGGACAACACAAGCTCTTCCAATGTTCACTCGGTGACTTGCAGTTGTTAAGATTACTACAAATTCAGCTATGACTCTATTATCCATGTGTATATTTGAAGTACTGTAATACTAACTAGGTCAATGACTGATTATGAGCCTTCACATCTGACAGACCTCAGCAGCAGGCACAGCTTTTTTGATTCTATATACTGTATAAAACTTAAGTCGAGTAATCACTTAACAGTAAATCAAACGTGACTGCAAATCGATGTTTACTTTCAGCTTACTCCAGCAAGATAACTCAGCTATCCAAACCTATGTACATAATGTATTATATGAGTTTTACCATTTGATAATTGCCTTTTTCAAAGAAAACCCGTCTGCCCTGTAGACTGGCAGTCCTCTTTCATATCTTGCCTTTAAAGATAGACAGCGTTTAGTTGTTAGAGTAGTACTCACGTAGGCTTGTGATAGCAGATAGCACCCACATTTTATTTGAGGTAGTTAAGTGGATTAATTACACCTTCACAGATATGTCCCCAAATCTGTAGTACCAAAGGCTTCCCTCTCATTGTTCTTGATGTAGTAGGACGGTGTTTGTGTAAAGGCCACAGGAGTACATTTTGTTGGACATACTTACTCCCAGTCAAGATGTTAAGGTGATAAAAATGTCAATTGTTCTTTACCAACTTACACATTGTATAGTATACAGAATAAATTGATCTACTTAGTTTTTATTGCAATGTGGAGATTTGTCTGGTCTTTACTGTGGTTTCCTAAAAGATAACTGCATACTTCGGTATTCTCGATGGAAAATTTCTAAAACCTACACCTTGCTACTCTGTACCCTTAAAAATATGACTGGGCTTTGGTTTCTAGTATGTTAGACTACAGAATTACTTTAATGTAATCACATTTATATATATTTCAGTGCTTATTTTTCTAATAAGGCAATTAAAGCTTATTGTTTGAAAACTCCGTAACAGATGGTTGTTTTGGTCCCTTGCACTGAACGAAGGGGATAGCTGGGAATTAGCTTGGCATGTAGAAGATTGCATTGCTGTAGACCATTGGCCTGAATATGACAGTGGAGATGCTGGAAGAAAGTCCAACTGATTTCGTGTTCAGACTGTGACTTAGGTTGCACCTTCACGGACACGTGGTACATTTACACAACTAGCTCAGTCACCAAGGTCACAGTAACGCCCTCTGGACTCTGCATCTAACCAACTGTGGAGGAAAATGCCCGATTTGAGCAGCGTCATTCAAATGCCATGGTGAGGCTTAGCCCAAAGGCTGCGTTGACGCTGGCATTGATGACCTAAGGGAACTTCCCTCAGCCGTTGTACGGGGAGTGGCATTGGTCTTCGGGCAAGGACAAACCATTCAAATACCGGCTTATTGCCCAAATCTGTTTCGATTTAGAGCTGAGGCAGGTGTGGTTGCACAGACCTGTGCCCAGAGCAAGCTTTGTGTGGAGTGTCCATGCTCACAGAACATGGCCGTGTTATTCAGGAGGGAGGCAAGATTGCGGTAACTTGTTTATTTGATGGCCGGGGAGCTTTCTGTGAGCTTGGGAAGAACAGACTGGGAGAGCTCGCAAGCAGAGTGGATCTTCTTTTTGTTTGTTTTCCTGAAGTGGAGCTGGGCTGAATGTACGGTTTGATTATTCCTGCTTTAGTACAAGCGAGCCACCCTCTTTCAGATTCATGTCTTTGGCTTTTCATCCCAATTTGTGGCCATCATGTAGATACAGAGTAACTTGAAATCTGAAAACTTTGATGCATTTATTCCCATTAAATATTTACCTGTAAGATGTCTCTGGAGCACTAGGACAGAGGCAGGCAGCCTTGAGATCGGCTGGATGTGCTTGAAAAAGCTTTAGTTTAGGGACAGGTGACTGAATTGTCCCCGTCCTCCTCAGGTAGTACATCTTTGTTACAGTGAAGGTGCTGCTGGATATGTGTTCCTAAATATTCTTTGTGTATTTACAGCAGGCACAGAAGTCTGTTTACTTAACGGCTTTGGGAAATACTGACAAAGCCCCCACTGATTTCAGATGGATGTTTGTCTGGTTTAAAATGGGAAGATAAGCTACGCTTTGTTTCTGACTTTGTCTAATAACAGATTTCAGTTGGGTTTAGGTGTTTTACCTGATTGCAGAGCAGTGTTGTAGCTCTTACAAAAAGAGGAATGTGGTTGGATAATCTGTCAACTTTCCTTGACAATATTACAGAATAATCACATAGCTGTTAGCGACATCTGTGGTACAGGGAGCCTCCACAGCGGCTGGATTCAACCTCTGCTGGTACTGTGGGTCTGAGTTACTACGGTAGGGTTGTTTCCTTACTGGGTGTGAGTCAAAAACAAGTGTAGGAGTCTTCCCCGAGAAACAGGAGTTGGATTTTTTGAATGTGTTGAATTATACGGCTGAAGTTACAAGGATGCTTAAATGCAAGAATGGGAGTGGTGGATTCTTCTGAACTTCAGGTCTGCTCTCAGGTGATGGTTTTTATACTGTTGGAATAAAGATTGGCTAATACATTGAAAGGAAGAAGATGCCTGTGACGATGTAGAGGCAAGAGCAGTCTTCCTGGTGTAGGCATGGATGGCTCGAGGCAGGCTTTCTGCCTGGGGATTTCATCTGGGACGTTTTGCCTTGTCTTTCTGTAAGGCCGGAGAACCCAGAAGTGAATCCCAAGTGTTGCCTGGAGAACGATGTGCATGGTATGTGATTTCTATCTCTTCCTACAGATCTTCTGCGTTAGTTCAGAGTTCTTCAACAGGTTACTGTGCAATCGGCGCTGGCTGGAACCAGCCCCGTTTGTTTCCTACAGCGAGAAGTTGCAGGCTTAGTCCTTGTAGTGTGAGAAGAGAGGACAGGTAGGAGGGGGATTTTAGCTTGCGCATTCCTCAGTTAGCTTTGTCTGTCCAGTGAAAGTCACTTGGAGTTAAATGAATGGTCCATACTGAATATACAGATGCGTTTCTGGAGGAGTGGATGTGCCACATATACCAGCTCATGCCCCTCAGGTTACGGCTATGTGTTACTTCTGCGTCTCTAACGATTTCCCTTTTCTCGTTGGGCCAGCAGAGAAGCCACTCCCCGCTTGTGGTACAGCGTGACAACAGATTGGGAAGTCCCAACGCAGAAGGGAATTTTTCTGCCACAGTTGAACGGATCATGGATGTAAGCAGAACATAGATGTAAGTTTTCCCGTGGGGGCAAGAAGAAAAGCCACTCCCCGCTTGTGGTACAGCGTGACAACAGATTGGGAAGTCCCAACGCAGAAGGGAATTTTTCTGCCACAGTTGAACGGATCATGGATGTAAGCAGAACATAGATGTAAGAAAGATAGGATAGATGCTTTGTAGTAAATTCTGAAAAAAATAGTGTCAATTCATTGCAGGAGAATTTTCTTTTTTTTTTTCCTTTGTATCTTTTTTTATTTTTTTTTTAAATATTTTTATCTTTTTTTTTTGTCTGTGTTCAAATTCAGTATAAAATTCCGCATGTGGACTGTCAACTGCATCAGCCATCCATTGTCAGCTGGAAAACCCTGGCATTTCTGCTCGGAAGCCGAATGCCAGAAATGATCTTTTTGAAAAGGTGCTGTGCAAGGGAGGAGGTGAGGACGTACAAACCTGCCAGCAAACGTTCGGTAATGGAGGGGCTTCTTACAGTAATAAGTAGTCAGTCTAGATACATTACAAACAGGTTGTTTCTTGACAACTTTCAGTGCCCCCAATTCCTGTCCTTAATGGCAGATTTGAAATCCTGGTTTATGCAAATTGTGTCAAATCGGAGCATATTTTGGACTCAGATATCTATTTTTTGCTGGGGCTTATAATTACATTTGGCTCCTGAGCTCCAGCTGTGAATAGCTGATACACAGTAATCCACAGACCTGGCTGTGGAACTCCTGAAACGTCTTTGGGTTTAGAATAGATCTCATCCTGAGGGAAGGGTCTTAAATATTGGAGGTGAAGCCGCCACAGTCAGAGGGCAGGTTCAGGTCTCTTCTGAAAACAAACCCGTGAGATTTCTGTGTTTCACATAGATCCACGTTCTTAGATTAAGCCAGTCAGAGGGCAGGTTCAGGTCTCTTCTGAAAGAGACCTGTGAGATTTCTGTGATTCACATAGATCCACGTTCTTAGATTAAGCTGGTTAAAGGGAAGAGATCCCGCTCTTTCGTGAGTTCCAAATCCCTTTTGTGTTACACGTGAAAGGTGACTGGTAGCGTTAGTAGAGACCGGTTTTGTCCTAGGGTACACATGGAGAGCAGCTGTGCAAATGTCTTAGCCTGAAACCTCACCCCTGACCTGGACAGCAGTTCACAGGGACCAAGTAAAAAAAGTTCTGGGCTTCTTGTAGGACTGAGAGCAAACGTCCAGTTCTGCTGGTGGGAGTGAGTCTCCTAGGCATGAGCCGGGAACTGTGGCTGATAGTCCTGGCCGTACTGGGAGACCAGGGGAAGGA
The DNA here is from genome assembly GCF_000710305.1 of Buceros rhinoceros silvestris. Lineage (NCBI taxonomy): Eukaryota > Metazoa > Chordata > Aves > Bucerotiformes > Bucerotidae > Buceros > Buceros rhinoceros. Next base: position 1,502 of record NW_010393808.1, on the reverse strand, counting down.
AGGGATTTTTTTTGGTTCAATTCTCATCAGAGTTTCAACTCTGAACTCTCCCAGCAAAACCAAGACTTTTTTTAACCTCTCTTCTGAGTTTTACTAACCTTAGTTTGCTAGCTGTGAGCACCATGTATCTGTGCCTAATACAAACAACTCCAGGTAAGGCTCCTCCGTATTTTCATCTTAACCACGTTTTATTTGTGCTTGTTACTTTCTCCATCTCCTTTCCTTCCGATAGCAGCAGTAGATGATGGCTTTTATTGGAAGTGTTCATTTTGGGAGTCAAAATAGCTTGGTTTTTATTTCTGGCTGCTGATGAGTGGTTCTTGAGCAGGCCATCCTCCTTCCGATAGCAGCAGTAGATGATGGCTTTTATTGGAAGTGTTCATTTTGGGAGTCAAAATAGCTTGGTTTTTATTTCTGGCTGTTGATGAGTGATTCTTGAGCAGGCCATCCTTCTCTTTCCTGGCTCATTTTGTCTGTAGAACAGGTTTGACAGTTTCTTTGATAGTCCCAGCAAGTTTCAGGGGGAGGACAGATAACGACTGAATCCTGAGCTGGTACCTGAACAGTTGAATTTTGCAGAAATGATACCACTTAAAGTCAAAACACTGGTGAGGAGTGCATCGAAGATAATGGCTTCAAACTTCGTTTGTATTTTGGGCCACTTGGACTGGTAGGATGCATTCCTAAGGGGAAAAAGGAAAATACAGAAATGGCTTCAGTTCTGCTGTCAAAAGAACTCTTGCCGTAAAGCGAGCCATAAAAAAACCATCGTTTGTATTTTGGGCCACTTGGACTGGTAGGATGCATTCCTAAGGGGAAAAAGGAAAATACAGAAATGGCTTCAGTTCTGCTGTCAAAAGAACTCTTGCCGTAAAGCGAGCCATAAAAAAACCACCCATTAATGATTCCTAATGCAGTGAGGTGCCAGGCAAACACCTAGACAGAACATGGATTATGCTTTTCATTCCCTTCCAACATGGATATTAAACTTCTCACAGATGTATACCTTCATCTCTTGGTGGGAACTGGACTTGCTTATCAAAGGAACTGTTTCGGACCCAGTTTTCTAAGTGTTTTCAGTAGTTTGAAAAATAAGGATGCAATCAAGCTGGAAGAGGTTGTAAGCAAGTTGTAGGATGGCATCAGAATCGGCAAACAAAAAATGGAAAACTTGGCACCTGAGAAACAACATGCAGAAAGGCACTGGGGGAATAACGGGGCAGGGGGTAGGACGGCAGCCAGGCGCACGGAGGCTGCAGTAGGCTGTCACCCAGCTGTAAGTGCAGTAAGGTGAGGCTGCTGCCCAGAAGGCTCAGCTGCTGCTTGCGCTGCCAGGAGCGGTGCCGGTGAAGGGAGGGATCGCTCCCCGGTACCTGGCGCTGCCCGGGCTGCAGAGCCCCGGCTCTGGGAACCTCTCCTCGGGTGATACACGGGGTGGAAAGCGACAGAGGTTATAAACGTCCCTGATGAAGAATCGAGCAATTTCTTCGGTACAGGAGGAG
>NW_010393807.1:18411-18670 GCF_000710305.1 Buceros rhinoceros silvestris | reverse complement strand
TGGGGCGGTTAAAGCGGCGCTCCCGCGCGTACGGGGAGAGGAGGCGCCTCTACTAACTTCGAGCTTCTGCGCCGTTTTCGCAAGTGTTCCCAACACTGTACAGCATGGGTGAGGAGGAGCGCTGGGAGCAGCCGCGGTGTGGAGGGGGTTCCAGGGGGGTCCCGGTCAGCGCTGGCTCACGGCTCTGCCTGCCCCAACGCCCTGAGCAAAGGCCCGGTTTGAGAACGGCGCCGTGAAAAGGCGGCCCGGGAAAACCGAG
>NW_010393807.1:9641-18287 GCF_000710305.1 Buceros rhinoceros silvestris | reverse complement strand
CGGGAACAACGAGCGGTGTGGGTCCCTTCCAGAGCCAGCGGTGTGGGTCCCTTCCAAAGCCAGCCGTGTGGGTCCCTTCCAAAGTGCGTATTCCCGCCCGGCATCAGGCGGTGGTGGCCTGTCGCCCACAGCCCGGAGAGCTGCCCGTGAGCGGGTCTGTTCGAGGAGTGTATCTTCCTTTTACTGGTTATCCTGGAGAATATACGAGGCACTAAAAGGTGGAGAAAATAGATCACAGTGTTCTTTGTGAAAATGAAACCACTCAGATTTAGGAAAGTTTGTCATAAGCATTTATTTCACGCCAATTTGTCTAGAGAATGTTTTCTCTTTCAACAGGTAAAGGCGAGAAGTGTTTGTTTTCCTATTTATTTCTGATAGAGAAAAGTAAAATTCAAGATTCACCAGATATGCAAGTTTTAAAAAGCGACATGTTTGTGGGGAGCGCCTGGAGTGGAACCGAGCTGTGGAGAGGATGCAGAAAGCGCCCCAGTCCCTGAGGGGACCAGGACTCGCTTCTCCAAGGGGAAATCTCGCCCTGCAAATCTTTGGCAGGAGTAGAGCCGCTTCTGATCAAACAAACTGAAATCGTCACTGGAAAGAGGTTTGGGGTGTGGGGGGGAGAGGGGTGTTCTGCAGCTGCCTCGTGTTCTTCAAGAGACTGCAGCAGTGCAAAAGTCTCGATGAGATCTTTTAATAACATCTGAACTCCTCTGATGAGCTCTGTGAACCTGGACTTCACACAGAGCAGTTTCTGGTTCAGTAGGACACGAAAGACTCTCCTTTAGTAACATCATGCTCGTCTCTTGGTATCTAGAGTTCTAACAGTAGCGGGGTTGGGTTTGGGACTTTTTTAGGTTGTTTTTTTTTTTTTACACAAGCTCCCGTTCTCTGCTGTTAAACATCTGGGGAGATTTGGCTCCTTATTTCTCTCCTATGTGACCTTGCCAAGAAAACAAACTCTAATTGCCTCACAGGAAACGACCAAAGAGGTTTGCTTGGGAGGTTCTGCAGGACAGCTGCGAATATGGCACCGGACACTGCAAGGTCAAGGGGCTTGTATTCCCTCAAGACCGATCTCACTTCCTCTCACTAGTGTCAGATTTGCTGGTTCTGTGAAAACACAGGTATTTGCACAGCTGAAACACTGAGGAATAGTCTCAGCTCTCGGAGAGGTGGGAGGAAAAAAATGCTATATACAGTTCTGAGGAGATGCGGCTCCCCTTTCCCTCGCAGTGCAGTCCTGTTTTCTGCGAGGTTTCAGCTGTTGTAACCAGAACTTTGTGCGCTCGATCGTTTGATCCAAACATCGGGCATGTCCGGTTGGCTGTTGGGTAACACGACCAGACCTTCGCTCCCCACCCCAAATCGGTTCTTCCATGAAGAGCTGTTCTGCTGCGCTGCTGCCGGGGAGGCATCAAAGACGGTCTCCCTCAGGTCCAGCCGCAGGGCATCTCTCTTCCCATTCAAGTAGCCTCTCTCGGTTTGACTGTAGGAATCGGACAGCTCTAAGACATCTGGACAAGAACTGGCTGATTCAGCAAGCTTTAGGCCCTGCTCAAAATCACTGATGGACGTCTCGCTGGAGATGTTGAGCATGTCAAACGAGCTGCCAAGAGAACAAAGGCATCTGTGAATCTGGTAGACGTCCACAGCAGGGGGACGGCTATTGACTGAGGTATAATCCAGCTGCTGCTGGGCACCGTCACTAGAGCACTCTGGTTTATTGAGCTGCCCTTCCTGCTTCATGCCAGCTGGCTGGCAGTGGTCTGACCCAGATCCATCCCAAGCGTTTGGACCGTACTTCTGACAGCGACAATCTCGGCAGAGCCTCTCCCTGTGGATTTCTGCTTCTGAGTCGCTGTGCTTGTATGGGGAGGAGGTTTGCAACGCAGGACACTGGCACAGGCCGCCCTGCTGCTCTCCGAGGGGCTCCTGCAGGTTGTGTCTCTCTCTTTCAAGGGAGGGCTGCATGCCTGTTCGGGAGCATCTGTTGTCTTCACCCTGTGTGTCTTCAGAGAGCCGGTTGGACAGCTTGCTTGTGGACGTGCTGTTGTCAAAACTGTCGCTGAGTTTTCTGGACAAGGGCTGGAGCTCGTACTGCTCATTCGCAGTGTTGGACTCCTGGACCTTCCGCAACCGGTTTTGCTTCTCACTGCCCCCACAGGCAAAGCTTCCGTTCAGCCCGGAGTCATCAGAATAGTCTTTCATGCTGTGGGCACAAGGCCAGAGGATCTGCCCACAGTTCTTCTCTGGGCCAAAGAAGCAGCACAGTGACTGGAAGAAGAAGCTGGCAAACCCACAGCTGATACACTTGATCATCATGATGAATATCCCCAGCTTCCTGTAGGCCAGGACTGTTGCAGGCAGCATAATGACCCCTGCAGAGAAGAGAGCACAAGCTGCCATGGCCGTGGCACAGCTCATCTGCTTCAGGGAAAAGGCCACGCGGCTCAGGCGGTCAGAGTGGGGGCACAGGTGATAGGAGATGCAGTAGTTGACGGTGAAGTCAACGGAGAGACCTACTGCAGCTGAAATGAAAAGAGACTCCACGGCATTGAGCTGCCACTCCAAGAGGACCAAAAGGCCAACGGTCACCAGGACGGTGCCTGCGATGGCGGTAACAGAGAAAACGCTGAGGAGAACATTCCAGGTGGTGAGCAGCAGCACCACGAAGGAAATGGCTATGGAGAGCCCCATGACCACCATGGTTTCTGTGCTGAGGCTGTGCTGGAGGTTGTATAGCTCTAGCTTACTGGTAAACCACCCGTTCTGAAGCCCCACGGGGGCAGTTTTCATTTCCTCTGTTAGCCAGAGGTTGATTTCCTCGTAGAACTGTTTGGTTTCGCTGTAGTTGAAGCTGTAGTGATAGACAGTTTGGAACTGCAGCACTAAGGCAGCGAGATTTCCCTCCCCGTCAAACCTGAGGCCCAGATCAAACGTTTCTGCCCCTTCCCTGCCCTGTTCCAGGAGCATCATTTTGATGCAGTGTAGGAAGACTTCGCTTCCATAAGGAAAGGAGAACTGGTTACAGCACAGGTTGAAGCTGTGGTCCCGCTGGGAGCACTGGCGGCTGTCCATCCACCTGAGGAACTCCTCCATGAAGCACACGGTAGATTTCTGCTCTGCGTCAGGGTAGTAGAAAGTTTTGTTCTTCACTTTTTGGCAGAATTCAAGGAGCCATTTCTGGGCATCGGGGTTTTGGATTGTGAAGGTGACGTCTGTCACGAGGGAACCGTTGCTTTTGGGGTTAAAATGGTCCCCATTGTCCACGGGCAGGATGCCCCAGACTATGGTGACAGGCATGCGCTGCCCTTCTCCGTGCTCCAGCCTCTCGAACATGAACTGGTGGCAGTACTCGGAGTCGTACCGCTCAAAGGGGTGGCTCAATCTAAAGACCTGCACAGACGATGTCTCCAGAGTTGGGAGTCTGAGTTTGGGGTTGGAGCAGGAAATGTAGGCACCTCCTATCGCTAAGGCAGCAAACCAGCAGATCCAGATGTACCGGAACTTGATGACCCCACAAGGCAGAATCTTTTCAAACAGCAGCTTGGAGGTTTCAGACAGAGTGTTCTGGAAACCCCTGAGAACGTAGTGGAGGGAGAGAGCAACTCTCTTATGGCCAGTCTTGTTCCAGTAGTCTTCCGGCTTGTAAATGCAGGTCGTTGCTATGTAGCGCTCATACAGCACGGCCGAGGAAGGAAGCCAAGTCATCATGAACACCAGATTCACCAGCACGGAGGTGCCCATGAAAACGGCGAAGCAGCGGATGGCTGTTATATTGCTGATGTAGCTGGCATAGAAGGCAGCGCCCGTTGTGAAGCAAGACGCCAGCATGAGATACGCAAAATGGTGCATGGTTTGACTCACCCACTGAGGAAGCCCAGCGGAAGGGTTCTGGCTCTTGCTGAGGCTCCAGAGGTCGAAGAAGACAAAGGTGTGGTTGGCACAAATGCTGCTGAGGATGACGACTGCCGTCAGGTTCACAAAAGGGAAGTAGGTGAATCTGAAGGCTACCTTGTACAGGAAGTAGGAGATCAGTAAAGAACTGATGACAGCGAGCAGGACCATCAAGGTGATAAAGACTGAGCGTAAATAGAAAGAAATGCTTAGAAAAACAGCTAAAATTGCCAGGACCGGGTACTTGGTGTCCAGGAGAAGATAGTGCTGGAACAGCTTCTGCTTGAGGCCCAGGTCCATCCCAGTGATAGACGTGTAGTTATCAAACAGGTCCCAGGATTCAAGGTTGTCCAAGTAGATCCCCATCATAGATGCTCCTTTCCTGGTGGGCAGAAACAGCAGGCTGTACTTGAGAGATGGCACTTGGTACTCCATCGTCTGCGGACTGAGGAAGTCTCTGTCGACCAGGAAGTGGAGCAGCTGGTAAATGGCGTTGAAGCGGGTACACTTCTCTGGGACATGGGTGCACTGGGAGCGTTTCTGTCTCATGGTCTCGGGCCCTATGCAGGACGGAGTGAGCGTGCCTTTGTGGTAGTCCGGGGCACAGGCACGAAGGAGAGCCAGGGTGTGGGAGATGTCTCCCTGCGTTATCTCCAGACACGAAGACCTGTTGTACAGGACAGCGATGTAGTTCCCCAGAGACCAGCTTGGGCAGCACTCGTTGGCTTCGGTGCGCTGGCAGAGTTCTCTAAAGCGGACGTGTGAGCGGATCTGAAAAACAGAGGAGGGAGCATCATGTCAGATCCTCTCTGTGTGCCTCATCCTGCAGCCGCACATTGCTCCTTGCTGCTGGCAGTAATCCTCCCCTCTGGGCGCACCCGCCATCCGCCCCGGGACAAGCCGCAGATCCTATTGCAACAACTAACCCCTGGCCCTTCCTTAAATTCATGACCTCTGGCTGGGAAATATGGATCCTACGGCAAGCACAGCTCATCCAGGTGACCTTCCCATGTGCACAACGTGCTGTCCCAGTCCCCAAGATGATGGCTCCACTGCGGTAATTGGGTTCTGCTGCCCCAAATTCTCTGCAGCTTCTGATGGACACTCTTGACTCTTGTCCAGTGTTGTTCCCTTAGTCTCGTTTAAGGGCAGCTGCTGCTTTGCAGCTGGACTGTAGTGACAGGCGGACTCATCCGTGTGTTGCCAAGTAGGTAAAATGCTTGGGAGTCCTCAAGGCTGAAACCTGTCCTGGAGCTTACGTTATTTTTGTCTGGCTTCCTTTCAGCTAGAGATTAAAGATTGTGGCAGTCAGAAAAGAGCTGGCGTGTGTACATGTTCTCCCTGACATTACTGACCTTGTCTTGTTCGATTTGACACATGGACTGAATAGCCTGCAAGTTCCATAAGCTCCCAGCAGTCGTGGACATGAACACCAGCTGGGAATAGCTCTTTTCTGAAGTAAAGAAGGAGAAAAAAAATGTTAAAAAAGGATTAGTTAATGAAAATGAATCAGCCAGGCTGTTTGGAGTAGATTCTCTGTCCATAAAAGACCCCATATATATATCTATATATCTCTCACTCTCTACCTGCCTGCTGTATGGGACTCCCCGAGGGGAAGCAATGCACAAACCTGGTCGTGAGAGGTAGCATCTGCCTCGTGTCATCTGACCTCTGCTCCTCGCCCATCTGTCAGCAGCAGCAGAGCAGTGACGGGGCATTTCCAAACCATGCTCCCCGTGCTGTCAGCACGATTTCAGTGACCGCTGGCATCTGGCTCTGCACCTCCGCTACAGGGTGAGGGGCTTGAATTCAGCCACAAGCTCCCAAGGACCTGAGGGTTTGGTGTTTGACTGGTTGCAGAGGTGGAGTAGAGACAGAGAAGGGAGTAAAAATGCCCAGATGCTGTTCTCCTTTCTTCCACTTCCTAGTGTCCTACACCACTGACAAGTTTGTGTGCTGCTGAGCTCTGGGTGTGTAGTACTCGCTACCCCATCAAGGCATCACCCACCTGGGGGACCACAAAAGAAGCCATCTGCTCCATAGATTTGTTCCACCATTCTCCATGTCCTCGCTTCTTGGTCTCCCAGAGCAGCCTTCTGTCCTCTGCTAACGCTGATGTCACCGTAGCTAGTGAGAGATCAGATTATCTGTGTAACTAGAGATCATCTGGCCATGAGCTGCGGTCACGGACAAGGCTCTGGTGCCACACAAAACACTGACACCGCAGTAAGAGTCGTCGTGGATGGAGCTTTTAGACAGGGAGTTGACTGCGCCCATTTACAGGGAAATGGGCTTCTTGAAGGTGAACAGTGACAGAAACGCGTGAAGAGCTCAGCGCCTCACCGCTGGTTCCCAGGGTAAGGGAGCCCACGGCCACCGCAGGCAAAGCGGCTGGAAACTCCAGTGCCAGCGTAATGCGTATGTTGTAGTGCACATAGGTAGCTTGGAACGCTGAATCTGTAACTTCACAGCCACCACCCTCCTCAGCCCCCACAAAGCAAACTCCAGTACCTTTTCTTCTCAGTGTAGGGAGAAAGGGAGAAGGTCTTCTCATAGCCTGTGTGGCTCTCCACGTTCCTCCACACAACGAGCTTTCTGCCAATGTCAGTGTCCCGCGGCTCGAAGCCCTGCAGCCAAGCAAAAGGGCTTTGTCATCAGCCCGCATTTCAGTTTAGCTTGGCTTCTCTTCCTCCTCCTCCTCCTCGGCACGGAATCTGTGTGAGTTTACTACTGCAGCTCGGGGAGATACACAAATAGAATTCTCCCTGGAAATGCAGCATCCAGCTGACAGCAAAACCCACTTCTCCTTCCCTTTCTTTTTTGGGCAAGGATGGCTGCAATTCTCTCTCCCCGATCTCGCAAGACTCTTCTTCTCCTCTTTGTCACTCAGCAGAAACGGGAGTAATTTCCCTATTCCTGGGCACACTTTAGTCCATTTTTATTTTCTCAGGATTATTCCATTAGTGAGAGACAGGGATGACTTTAGAAAATGGGGGATCCTGCAGAGAAAACAGGACCCCGTGTGGGGCTGCCTCTCCATTTCAAAAACCTCGCACACAGGCTGTAGGAGCCAAAGCCAGAACCCCCCCAACCTCCGCCCAGCCTGGTGAGTCCCATGGGGCAGCCCCAGCCTTCCAGCAGCGAAAGAGGAGCAAAAGGAGCAATCCCAGTGTGTGCTGGCAGTGTCTCCGCAGCAGGACGAGGACACCAGTGCGAGCGCACAGTGCTGCTGGGAGAGGGGCTGGCATGGGCTGTGCTCCTTCCGTGGTGTCAGAGCAGTGGCAAACACTGTGCGTTCCTCTGACACTGTGTCCATGCTGGAGGAGTCTTGCTTTGGTGGCACACTATGAAGACATGGGTTAAGGACAGCAGATGGCAGATAAACATGGTCATTTGTTCCAGTGGCTTTAATGTCCATCTTGATTTACTGTCCTGCCTCGCTGCCTCTGTCTGCAGAGGAGGCAGGAAGTAAAGGCTCATTTTATAGGCAGAAAGAATATAGCCCTGGCTGGCCCGTGGGCTTTCCTTATGTTCATGCTCATGTATCATCTGTAGGGGCTTACCATTAAGGGTTCTGAAAAGTCAGGCAGATTTCCAACCAGCAGACCAGCAACGGTGCAAACCACAGCCGCCACCGAGCAGAGCACCAGGACAGCTACGGGCCACTCCGCGACCATTTGAGAGTAACTGGAAGCAACAGGAGAAGAGAAAATGCAGGTGTTAGGAGGAGACCTGCTGCTGTACCAATGTCGTGTTAATAGAAGTAACGACAAGAATTAGGGCTTTCTGTTTGTCGTTTATTTATTGCAAAGCTGGGAGGCTCTGGCACAGCCATCAGGGACCGTACTGCACCTCCAACTGGAGGTTTGCCGGCAATTCTAATTAACTCGGGTAATTACATTTTGCCTCCCTACATTTTCCTGCTTTTCCAGTAAGAAATAATACAAACCAGACTCTTGAGTCCCAGGGCAAAATGAAGTGTTAAATATTTAACTTGAAAGACTGCATTTAAAAAGATCTTCCTCCTTTTTCCCCTGCGCTGTGCAGACTAAGCCAGTAGCTGCCTCGCAGTCTGACCTGCGGACCCCGAGAAGCCTTTGGGCTGTTCTGAAGGTCCCCTCAAGATAACTGACTCCAGCAAGGCCGTTGACATGGGCCGAAACTCACTCTCTGTATGGGGGCCTCCTTCCTGCTGGGAAGGGCATGACCAAAAGGCTGGAGACCACCGATCTGACACGTAACCAGTGATGGGACGGCCAGCAGCACGCACAGAGCAGGCAAGTGGCTTCTGCATCCACAGGATGAGTGAGTCTCACCCTAATCTCAGCCTTGAAACCAAGCGCTGAACCTTCTCCAAGAGCAAACGGAGCAGACCAGTTTCCCTTCAGGGTGTGGAGAGCACCTGCCAGCCCAGGGGCCAGGGCTGTGCCTGGAGCGCCTGGCAGCCTGGCGTGGTGGCGCTCCCGTTGTTGACATCTCTGTACACACAAACCCCTCCTGGAGGAGCAGTTTGCTCCGGCCAGAACTCTTGCCAGTTATGTTTGTTCTTAACAGCTGGTCTGAAATTGTCCATCCAAGGTCTCTTTCTCTTTGGGGCAAACTGTGTCTCCTGTCGGATGTTACCATCCCATGATTTTTTACCAGTGCAGGTTTTACTGCCTCAAGATTTTTGTCTTCCTCAGCAATTCCTGTTGAGAGGAATACTCAACAGTGTAAGACACTGACATGGGATCCTGCCCTGGTTCAGCA
>NW_010393807.1:8601-9543 GCF_000710305.1 Buceros rhinoceros silvestris | reverse complement strand
TCAGCAGGTTCTGGACATTTCTGCTGTATCCTGGTGAGTCTCTGAAATATAAGGAATGCTTTGTTCAAAAATAGTTGACAAATATTTGAGCTTCATGAGGAAGTGAACTATATACGGGCTTCAGAGCGGCTGTGCCAGTGCGTATCAACCTGGAGGTGTCCTGTCCCTGCTCGCCTGCTCCTCTGCTCCTGCTGCCTCCAGCTTCACTGAGTCAAACGATGCAGCTATTCCTCACCACCAGCAATCACCACAGCCCCTTCAAACAGCCTCTCACAGGACTGGTATGTTTTCTGGTTTAAGACCTTCCAGAAAGAATAGTTTACAAAAATATGCTTTTAAACAGAAGTTGAAAGCAATCAAATTAATTTAATTTTGCGAAATGTGTTAAAAATGCTCTGTGTTTTGAAAAGGTGAACTCATTCCTGGATGGGCTGTCCTCCAGAGCGCTCACCTGGGGGGCCGGGCTGGGTTGATCCTATACACACACACACACACACACACACACACACACACACACACGTACACACACGTGTGTAGCGGCATCTCTAAAAAGCCGTGGCATGGCCTCGAGCCAGGCACCTGCCCGGGAGCAGCTCTTGTGGCGGTGTTGCTATTCAGGTTTATTAATCAGGTTAAACTGATCTCCCAGCACACTGGGATTTGTCCAGGCGGCTGGGAAGCCCCAGCGGGGAGCGCGGAGGACACACACACACACACACGTACACACACGTGTGTAGCGGCATCTCTAAAAAGCCGTGGCATGGCCTCGAGCCAGGCACCTGCCCGGGAGCAGCTCTTGTGGCGGTGTTGCTATTCAGGTTTATTAATCAGGTTAAACTGATCTCCCAGCACACTGGGATTTGTCCAGGCGGCTGGGAAGCCCCAGCGGGGAGCGCGGAGGCTGGGCCTGCCAGGGACGTCACCAGCAGGACTGCTCAGGGT
>NW_010393807.1:5651-8361 GCF_000710305.1 Buceros rhinoceros silvestris | reverse complement strand
GCAGCGTGAAAGCTTTGTCATGTCTGCAGACAGGAAAAAAAAAAAAGATGTGTCGGTTTATTATTTTCCTATGAAGCCCAGTGCTGGGCTGTCCGTGAACCAGTTAACCCCTTCAGGAGCTGTAAAGCGCCACACCGAGCCGTGGCTGTGGGAGTGCTGGCACTGCAAGGTTAGTGAATAACAGTGCCTTTGCCTCTCCCGTTGGCATTTGAACTAAATGGGATGGGGAAGGCGTGTACTCACTGCTCAGTTTTGCTCCTCTAAGAAAACCCTATAAATATTATCAGACATTAGTAAGGTAATCGCATAGAAACCGCCCCATGACCCTTCTCTGTGAAAAACTACCTGGTTTCAGTGCTTTCCTCCTGAATTTCTAACTTGTTTCTCTTCACCAAATCTCATGAGCTGTGCTAGCAGGGTCTCAAGAAAGGTTTTTATCTCCCGTTTAGCTCAGCTCAAAAAAGGAGCCTCTCGTTTGGCTCTCGGGCCCTTCCGAGACAGCGTTTTTCCAGCCTAGAGGAGCAGAAAGCCAGTGGAGCTGCTGAAAATATTTTAGCATGGCTTCCTTCCTTCACAGAGGAACATCTGTCATTCCTACCCGCAGGGCTCTGAGAGATGGAACGAAGCTGCTTCCCAAGGGATGCAGGGTGCGTTTGTTAGTGACAAACCCCGACATCGAACCAGAGCCGCAGCACCTCCCTGGGTCACTGTGGCTGAGGAACCTTTTGTTCTGCTCTCAGTTTCCACTGAATTGTCCTTGTGAAATATGCCCCAGCCTGGCACGGCCCTGGGCTGCCCTGCAGCTCCCAGCGGGCTGCTCCCTGCTCCGGCCTCCTCCTCGTCACCACCGGGCTGAACTCCCTCCTCCCTTCGCCCTCCTCCTACGCTCTTGGCTTCAGCTGGGACAAGGTCCTGCTGCACACTGATCCTGCGTGGGGCAGATGCCCCTGGGTCCCTGCTCGGGCCCAGGAAGCCGACTGGTGACCCTGTGGCAGCACATCGGTGCTGGCAGGATGTTATGAAGGGAAGAAATCCAAAAGCTATGGACAGGAGCTACCTGGGAAGAGCTGCTCTCAGCAGCGGGTGTAATGAGTTGTCTTGTGTTTTCCTCGTCACACTAGTGCCCCGTAGATTTGGGAGAGAGGGGAGCAAAGAAGATGCTCACCAAATTCCTAACGAGAGGTCTCTTTCTGCAGTGCGCTGCCCAGCCCGTGCTAATTCTCTCACAATAGCTTCTCAAGCAGATTTGCTGGGATTAAAAGCCCCATTCTCGCATTGTTATGTTATCACTTCTCTGACTGCTGCTGCTGCACGTTCTTCCAGGGATTTGTGATCCAGCTGTGCTCCCGACTTAAACAACCTGTTATGGAAAACGTCACTGACAATTCTGTTGGTAGAGGACGAGCTAAAAAGGATCCAGGCTCCACGCTCCCTGCAGTTGCTCTACACTGCAAACACAAGCGAATTAAATCCTCTGACACTGGCTGGAAAATGAGACTGTAACGGGCTTTCGTGCCTAACCCCGCACTGCTGGGCACGGGAAGGAAGGAATCCTGTGCCATCTTTAATTGGACTTTGGTGGCTACTGCTGTGGTAGCACAGGGATCACACTCTTCAGTGCCAATAAAAGGACACGCAAAGGGAGGGACGGTGTTGGCGGGAAGGGGCAGAGGCCAGGGCAGGGTCTGTTGGGTCGCCCACCCTATATCCATCCTGACAGCGCTGCCCAGGGAACATCCACCACCCAAGGAAGTGAGGAGGATGCTTTGCATACAAATGGAGTGTGCCCACTTCTGTCATGGACAATACGGAATTTACACCCTTGTCGCTGCCCAACCTGGAAAACCAAAGAATCTTCCCCGCTTTTGTATTCTTAGTGCTCAGCTGTAGGCAGTGCTCACCCCCTGCTGTCGCTCCCTTCCAGCACAGGCAGCAGCTTCGCTGGGGGCAGGAAAAGAATTTAACTCCGCTCCCACTACCGAGAAACTCTGCCAAGATAAAGGATTAGCCGGCTGGATTCTTGCAGCACAAGAGGGGAAAACGCAGAGATCACAGACGATGGGCATAACCACAGCTGCATGACCCAGGAGCCACGGCGTGACCGCGGCTTTGTCCCGTGAGTGACCTTGTGCAGCAAATCCTGCCTCTCCTGCGGTGGAAGGGCAGCTCTCTGCACACCCTCCAGAGGCGGGGAGAGAGATGGGATCCCTCCGAGCATTTTGGGGCAGCTGCTGCCCCAAGCTGAAAAGCAAACCCATGTTTCATGCACACACCCCCCCCCACCCCTTCAGACCCTTCTCACCCCCTCCCACTTCCCACCACAAAGTTCTGGAGATGCGTTTTGAAAGCCCCTGAGCCGCTCTCCGTGCATCTACCTGACTGTTACGATGTGATGCTGCACCGGCCGTCGCTGCCCCGGGGACCACTGTTTCCAGGGGGGTTCTGAGGCCTCATGGTGGGAAGCTGCTGCGGGATCACTGCTGGAAAGGTGGGAACACAACGTGGGCCTCTCTTCATGCCCTGGCAGTGGGGGCAGGCCGTAGCTGCCCCGGGGCTCCTGCTGATTGCAGGGAAAATACAGGTGATGCTGCTGCAAGTCCTGGGAGCTCGATGGCACCTGGCCGTTGGACTGGGTGGAGACTGGCCCCCGCGTGTGGCTGGGGGGGGGCAGGGGGGCTCCCCCCAGCCTGGGGGATGCCGGACTGGGGGA
>NW_010393807.1:4913-5572 GCF_000710305.1 Buceros rhinoceros silvestris | reverse complement strand
TGTCTCCCCCCAGCCTGGGGGATGCAGGAATGGGGCAGTGATGGACTGGGCAGATTCTTTCCCAGGAAGTGCTGCTGTAGCTGGGCTCGGTGTTCCCGATCTCTGGCATAGCGAGGCAGGTCTGGCAAGGTCCTGCATTTTGCTTTTCTCTGCGAGAAGAAATAAAGTTACGGTAAAACAGTAGAGCAGTGGAAAGGCTACGCAGGGGAGTTGCGTCCTGCGCACTGGAGCTCTCACAGGCTCCCACATGACACGAGATGCAAAACTTCACCCACTATTTACTGTCCCAACAGCCAGTCTCGGGGCTGAGCTGGATTATGCTTTTTATAAAGACATCCCCAACTCACTCGGGGTTTCCCACTCATGGAGGATCCATCACATCTTCGTGCGTGATGCTCCAATATTTTGAAAAATTGGGTAACATCCCCTCAAATAATTCTCCAAGATATGTCGCTGTGGAGGGAGCAGAACGCACCGGCTGGTGATAATGGAGGTGTGCTAGCAGCGGTGACCACAGAGACCTGGGGAAAGGGAAAGCACAGGAGGCTGCACGTGAAGAAGACCCTCAATTATCTGGGCTTCCTGGGAAGAATAATTTGTTTGATTGCTCTGCAGAAGGACTGGCACTGCTCCTCCTCGGGAGCGTGGGAGAGTGAATC
>NW_010393807.1:1313-4805 GCF_000710305.1 Buceros rhinoceros silvestris | reverse complement strand
CTAAACATGCTGAACACTGAACCTGATGGCCGTGATGGCGTAGAAGGGGCTTCAGCCCCCAGCCTGTCTCCTGCCCTGACAGCTCCTGTGTCCCACTGTCTCTCCACTGGGCTCTTCAGGAACGTTGCAGACGCACACCTCCCAGGGGTAACCACAACAGATGTTACTGGTCTTGGTAGGTAGGAAGGGGATGGACGAGGATCTCTCAAGGTCTTCTGAAGCTTGCCTTCCCTCTGACTGCTCAATTTACTGAGACAAAACATCTGCGGATTTCCCTTCCTGAGTAATGAGGTCTCTGCGGGGTATGGTTCTTCTCTCCAAGGAATTTAAAACATTATTTCATTCCTACAGTTCTTGGTTTATGGATCCTGAGAGACTTCGCTAGCTTGGAAAGGTCTGAGCGGTACATTGAGGGACTGTTAGTCTGTGTGACACCAAAAACCCTTCACACACACTAGACCAAGGTCACAGCGAACCAAATGTGCCTCAGGAATCGCTCATGCCCCTGAGTTACAATTTGCCCTCTGCCTTGACCCTGTTGTTTTTCCCAGTCTTTTCACTTGCAGTAGGTGACAGTTTCCTCCACCGCACTGTAGGTCACTGAGACTCTGCTGCACTGTCAGCCTGTTGGTATTCCCACACCTCTACAGCATTTGTGTGCCTTTTTTTTTTGAAGTAAAAACAACATTATTTTTTATTTCAGCTGCTGGGTCTGCGCAGGAGGTGGGGAGCAGAGGCTCCTTGCAGGGATGGCAGTCTGACGGCAGTCTGCCACGTCTGCCTTATCGGATGGTGAATATGTAACGCTGGACAGCAGAAAAAGGCTTTGACAAAAACCACTTTGAAGATTGTTGGGGAGATGCACGAAACACACAGTGAAAAATTCCTCCTCCAAGAACCCCTCAGCTACAAAACCGGCTGGTGGGGAATGCAGATGACAAACTCCTGGAGATCGCAGGTTGCCTCTGGGTTTTATGCACATACATTAATATCTTTGATTCTAGTACTTCACATGAAAGCTCATGCTTCTTGTTTACTGTCTTTGCTGCGAAATACTGTCAAGTTCCGCTCTCCCCCATATGTTGTCTCTTAACTCCATTCCCTGCCTGCTCAGTGACTCCGTATTTTAGGATAACTTTGGCTAGTTCCAATCGTTCACTCGTGACTCTTCTCCATTATCTCCTTTTCAGACTAACAATTACCGTTCTGTTAATCACCCTCCAGATATGAGGTGCCTTCTGCTCGTCTCTCTCCAACTCCACGACAATGTGACCTTGGTTATCCAAAATCTCCAGGGAAACCTGGAGCTCGCAAATAATGATCAGTTTGGATAATGACTGCTGGCAGCTCTGTGGAACGCGAGCCTTCGCTTGCCACACTCCCAATTAGCCGTAGTGCTGGCGGGCTTCACGTTCGATATGCTGAGGTCTGCACCAGAGACGTGGGCTGCTCCTCGTTTGCCTGCAGCCATGTCGCCAGCACTTTTCTGGGCCCATATGACAGAAAAACGGGTTTGGGGGAGTTTCTGGTACCGGTTTACAGTCAGGCAGGGGAGAGGTGGGCAGTGACTCTGTTGCCATGCGGCACTAACCGAGACTGACATCAGGGGAAGAGAAACACTCTTGAACTTTAGTTCTTTCCCAGTGTCAGGTATTTGACATCTTTGAGACTGAGTGGGCAGAAGTGGTGCCTCAGCCACAGAAAAGCCTCGAGGGAAACCCTCCATTTTCTTCTTCAGGCTTAGCTGGATGCACCCAAAGAGATGCTGGGAAGGAGAGGACGAGGAGGTGCAGTGCGAGGGACAGATGGAAGTTAACTGCTCCTGTTACCCACCGCAGTGAGTTGCATTTCTCATGCTCTTTGCTTCCCCAGGCTTCCCTTGAGATGCCCAGACAGTACAACGATCTGGTTGAGGACACTGTCCGAGTCACCTGGGCCACAGCAGTGCCAGGACAGGGGCAGCCTTCCTTGTGTGGGGGAACCAGCAGAAGCTTCTTCCCCCCAGAAAAGGGGCAAGGGCAGGTCAAGGTTTCTAAGGAGGCAGCTTGCTGCCGTTCCACCCCAGCAGGGACACGAGCCCTGGCGGGCACTGCAGAGTCTGTGGCAGCATCAAGGGCTGCATGATCTGAGTCCAGCCCCGGCCACAGGCTGTCGCCCTCCCCGCAGGGTCCAGCACCCCACAATGATGCTCAGCCCCAGCCCCGCCGAAGGTGTCAGCAGGACCTGGCATTAGCTGTCCCCCTCCCCACCAGCTGAAGCGTCAAAGCCCCGGCAAGGGGCTTTGCTCGACCGTGCGGTGTTGGCTGCCTGGCCCCAACTCCTTCCCCTCGGGTCTGCGCCAGTCTGCCAGCGCCGGAGCTGAGCTGGGGTGGAGGAAGGTTTGTTCTCGGGGGGGGGGGGACAGGGAAGGGACAGTGGCCATTTCTTTGGCATGTCTCTGGTCTTGCTCCCCTGAGCCCCGCAGCAGGAGAGTCCCTGTGTCTTAGAGTGGAGAAATGGGCCAAAAATATTCAGCGTTTTGAGGGACTGGCTTCTTTGTTGGTCTGCTAATTCCCCCTGCATCCGCAAGAGCGTTCCTAAAGCACTTCTTTTTTTTTTTAATGGAAAGTTTCTCTCACCCTGCGCATACTAAGGAGGGGATCGGGAAAGCAGCACTTTGCATATGAAAGGTGGGAAACACCCACCGAGTGAATGGAGCTGTCTGGCGCCCGAGTCGAACTACAGCTTCTGTTGGCAGAGGGGGAATGAAAGAGGAAGAGCAACAGTCTGTGTCCTGACCACAGCCAGAGCCGCTTCTCCCTGGACTTGCTCAGTTAGGCATCAAGCACCCAAAATGTCATGTATCGCTTCAGACACTGGTTCTGTTCTCGTCCCCTTTTCTCTCACTCGAGCAGGATTTTCTTGCATCTCAGCTGTATGAGTTCTCCCAAATGAAACCAAAAATTCTTTCTGAATTAAACCCCTGTGCTGTAGGTCAGCTGTAGGTCAGCTTCCATCTAACACTTTTGCTTCGAGAGCCGTAAATGGGTTTGTAGGAATGGATTTTACAGCGGAATTGACATGAGGTTTTCTCTTTGAACCTCTCCACAGCCCCAGCAAAGCAGCAGTGGAGCTCTCGAGGAACGAGTGCTTTTGCAGGAGGTATGAGTGCCCTTCCCCAGAGAGAGGAGAGGTTCACTGCGCTTCTCCTCGCCTCCTTACCCACCTCCCCTGCGAGGCTGACAAGGAGGGACAAGCAGCTCCTCAGCAATTTGTCTCGTCCTTGGGCAGGGTCAAATTCTTGTGCACTGAAAAATGTCAGTGTGCTTGTGACTTGTTTGGCTTTTTGGGTCTAGCAGCAGACGGGAAGATTTAGAATCCGCGTGTTAATGAGACTCCAGAGTATGTTAAATCATCATGAAAAATTAATGAGGCTGCAAAACTCTGCTGCCCACGTAGTCTGCCAGGAAAAGTTTAAGTATTCTAATCCTTCCCACCAACTGGTGTGAAGAG
>NW_010393807.1:499-1175 GCF_000710305.1 Buceros rhinoceros silvestris | reverse complement strand
AAGAGCGGTACTTTCACCCCAGGCTGCAGCGGGTGCGGGTGTGTGTGACGGGCCATGGCCATACACAAAGGGCTCATGGTCCTCATCCCATCTGCGGTGCCAGACCTACGCTGGCCCTATGACATGCGCTGGGAAAATCGTGTTTGCTAAGCCTTGTTTGGAAGAAGACAGAAACTGAAAAGGGAAACGAAAAGCAAACGGCACTTTGCTCTCCCAGCCTGAGAGAGGCCGGAGGACGCGGCTGTTCCAAACATGGGGGTTTGGCTGACGGTGAGCTGAGTGTTGATGATGAGGAGCACTGGCTGGAGCAGAGGATGGGGTCTACAGAGTCACCCCTCAGCGGCTCTGCGAAGAGCCCTGCACCAAGAGTGGTTACATATCTGACTGCACAGGATGGAGAGAGCCGTCTTCTGGTGCTTTATGGCCACCACGTTTAGTTCCTGAGAGAGCAGCATGAGTGAAATACAAAACACACCCGTGGCAGGTGGCTCAACTCATCTCTGTAACTGAGCTCTTGGGGACCGCAGTATTCCTCTCAAAGGACCTGTTTGAACGAGCTAGAACTACTCAGGCAAGCAAAGCCCACAGGGCGTCAGCGAGCAGCAGTGAGCACCGAGACCCCAGAGCACACCAGCCTCTGGCCGAAACCTCCAGAGCTGTCTGAGGAGAAGCGGAT
>NW_010393807.1:0-383 GCF_000710305.1 Buceros rhinoceros silvestris | reverse complement strand
GCCGAAACCTCCAGAGCGATCTAAGAAGAAGCGGCTGCCTAGCTGGTTCACCCCCGGGTGGGGGTGTCTCAGCACGAGCATCCTGCACCAGACAGAAGTGAAACTCTTTGGCTTTCAGGAGGAATTGGTGTGCTTGGAGATCCGGGGGTGGCTCCTTGCCGGTGACCATGGGACTGTTGACGTTTCCAGACAATGACAATGATGGTGGCTGCCAACCTGATTTAAGACACCAGGTAAGGGAGCATATGGTGCAGGGGGAAGACAACAAGGGCTGCAGGGGCTTATAGGAGAGATCTGTGGAGCGAAAACCTGCTTGCCCTTAGCCTAGCGCAAGGAGGACTCTGAGGCCAGCCCAGCTCCACCACCAGTAGCTCACCCGTTGC
>NW_010393806.1:13471-19752 GCF_000710305.1 Buceros rhinoceros silvestris | reverse complement strand
ACTTTTTTTTAATTATTATTTTTTAATTTTTAATTATTATTTTTTAGATTTGCAGATATCTACAGAATGATCAGTTGGGTAATTCAAATGTTAAAGCTGCATAATAATTTTTCTTATTGGTCTTAAAAATAATCATGGTCTCTGGAATTAAATAAAAGATAACAAAACCGATTTCTTAAAAAATTCTTTGCATTTCAAATCCTAGCTTGATTTGCCTGTGGATGTGTTTAGCATTCACTTGGAAGAGTTTACAGAGAGCAACTGTAGTTTATTAGGCTAGCAGATATCAATAAATGGCACAGATGAGCTTCTAGGCACACAAGCATTTCTTCAGACCTATAGTTTATTCTCCTGATGACAGTTTGTCTATTCTCCTTTTGATGACAGTTTGTCCTTTACCTTTCAGTAAATGAAATTTCAGTAAGTGGACCTAAGAATCCTGTGAGAAGCTACACAACATCATTTATTTTTTTAACAACCTTTCAATACTCAAACACACCTCAGTTTAAAAACTAAAAAATAAAAAACCCACTACAAACAACCCCAAATCCTTTAGGTCAAACCCTTAATATATGAGAGTTAAAGCTTAATTTTCCATAGATGAAATTGAATTTCTGGTTAAGGTCATTTTATGAAAGCAGAAATACACTTTGAAACTATATGAATTGATGGGAAGAATTATTCTTTAGTGCCACCAGACAAAAATCCAGGAATAAGACCTGGGTAAACAATCTATTTTACCTTCTTATTTGAACTTTTGACTCTTTTTTTGAACTGGCAGGATTCAGCAGAAACGCAACATGGGTATGCAAAACTGAGTTGAGATTCATAAATTCATATAATGTCCCTAAAATATATTGGTTTTGCATAAACAAAAGGCTCATCCTCTGTGAAATATAAAAACTAGAAAGGTAATTCATGTTTAAAATCCATCGTAATCATTTTAGTATGCCCTGGTAAAATAAACTAGTACAATTTTTTTTTAATCAACCTCTACTTAATGATACTTTTGACTAAAAAAAAAAATACTTTTCCTAAAGATGAGAGTTCATCACCTATGCATGACACACAATGGAGAGAATAAACACAACTTTTAAACAACTAATAGAATACCTGGTTTGCTCATATTTCAAACTAGTTTAACATATTATATGCTGTGAATAAGGCAATATCTTTTGACATTTATAGAATACTCATACTATAATACACACGCAACGTGTTTATTACTGCCTATTAAAAGTATTTATTAAAATATATATTATTCACTATAAATAAACCTCTTGGAACAAAATGAGATTGCTTTCTCAATATGTGCAACACACTCTGCTACCGCTCCTGTCCACAATCTATTTGTGTCAGGTGCAATCTTTTGTCACTCACTTACACTACCCGGAAATGCAAGACAGTGCTCATTTTATTGGCTGTTTAACAGACTTCAGTCCATCATATTTTATCCATCACAATTTTCCACTGATATCAAAAGAAGAAAGAAAAGGCATGCTCAGGCAACTGACTCAGTGTTTCTAGTTTTGCTTTGCTTCAGAAATTTATGAAAATGAGAACATTGGAAAAGGTAGTTTTTGAAAGCTTAATGCTATTGTAAAAATGCAACTATTTTATCATTTACACTAAACACTAGATAACATTTAAAATATTCTCCAGGGCCCTTCAATTCACTTTGCTGACTGTTCTGACAGTAAATTCAGGAAAACCTTTCTGAAGCTGACAAAAATCTCCCAGCCTTAAAGCTGTCTTGTCCTAAAAGAATGCAAATTTTCTACCAGAGTTTAACTTCATCATTTGAAAAACAAAGACAGATCAAAGGCAAGACCATCTTCTGAATTAGACTTTTCTTATCTCAGCCTCAGAAGGTGTCAGCTGACCACCTACATCTGTGCTTCTGTCAGATCCCATCACTGAGGGAGATCAATGCTACTAGTTTAGCCAAGGACCTTCTAATGAGACAGTCGATTCCTTGTATCTCTGGAAACATTTCTCGCATTTAATAATTCCAAAATTATATATTACAAGAGATAAAATTACTTAACATTATTAATTGGGGGGGTGGAGTGGGGCGGTAGGGTTATAAGGAGGGATTCTTTGAATCTGTTACAAGATCCTCTACTTTGGATCAGATACATTTTTACAGAGAGCAATTAAAACATTAACATTTTCTCCAACTAATTATCTGATCTACCATATATGAAGCTCTTCTTTATCTACAGTCTAAATTAAATTCATTATAGCTATTCTGTTGTAGAAAGGCTAAAAGATCAGAAAAGGAGATAATTTCCTATTGTGTCTTAGTGTCACTAACACTGGTGGTCTTTATGCATTTCTAGATCCTGTTTGCTCTCTAATACGGAATTATTATAAACAATTTTTTCAAAAATTAGTGCTTTGTGATGGGTTTGTTATAGATTTGTTAATCAAAACCAAGCTACTTGGAAAGTGAAGGTACCACTTGAAATCAAGCTATCATGCAAGATTTTTTTCATTAGCACAAGTAAAATGGCTTGAGATTCAATATCTGAGATGCCTGCGGAGGTATGTTTAATTAATGTCAAGTATTAATACTGCTTTACTAAATATGTAAAATCAGACATATCAGCAATGGTAATGTTAATGTCTTTTCAGGGTCTGAGAAATGACCATGGCTTTGACAAGTAGTCCAAGTCATTAGGAAAAGTCAAAGTGGGTGCTCAGGCTCACGTTGTCATATGCCTTTTCTAGCAGCCAAAATATTTCTCAGTTTTACTGTATTCCATATTATGCATCAGCCATGTGATCTTTTGTGAAAGCAGCTGTTTGTAAACCCAGATTACTTGACAAAATGTTTGTTACATAAATTTACATATATATCTGCTCATATACAGCCGTATGTGTTAGTAACTTTTCATTTGGATGAAACACAGCTATACGTCATGAGCTATATCAATGTTAATGTGTTTACCTAGCACATGAAGACAATCGACTCTAAAATATGGCATAACATTGACAGGAATAGACACCTAATACGATCATTGACAAGAATATATGAAACAGCCTTCACTTAAACAACCATTTCAAAAAGCCTACAGATGAATTATGGGAGACTGTGAAAAGGGATGTAGTCAGAAGAATGAATCACTTACATTTTTCATTTTCCCTTTAACAGTGAAATCTCAGTTTTGTTGGCATTGCCTTAGAAAGATTTAGACATCTATCACTAATAACCGGGTTTTTCAATGCCACCATTTTAGATTAGTCTTTTAGCACTCTATGAAGCTAACAGCTACCAACTGTATTTTACCCAAGGTACTTGCCTGTGTAGTGCCTGTGGAAGACACTCATCTTATTCAAGCAACTGTTTTC
This sequence comes from Buceros rhinoceros silvestris, assembly GCF_000710305.1. Taxonomy (NCBI): domain Eukaryota; kingdom Metazoa; phylum Chordata; class Aves; order Bucerotiformes; family Bucerotidae; genus Buceros; species Buceros rhinoceros. The sequence goes on along the minus strand of NW_010393806.1, from coordinate 16,398 downwards.
CCATATAGGGAGAATTAACATTGGAACTGTTGGCTCAGCATAGGAAGCTGCCCAGAGAACGAGTAGAAATGTAACATTTCCGCGCAACTGAAATTTGTCCCAAACAAAGGAGGATGAGTTAGTTTACAGTAATTAAAAATTGCCAGCTACCCCTTGATCGTGGATAGTTCTAATGAGTTAAAGAAAAACACTTGAAGAAAAGCACATTACCAACTCCAATTACATCAAAGTGGCTCCACAATGTAATCACGGTAGTCCATAACTTGCTTTAGTTGTTATTAACCTGGGAGACTGAGGTCTATAGGAAGTATTAACAAACTGTATCAAACATAAGACTTTGCACTAAAACACTTCTATTCCAACATTTTTATGTGATTTCCAAGGAATATCTAATGGTTAAACATATCAGTCATGTTCTTACAGAAGCCATTACCTACAGAAAGCAGAAGCATAGTCTGGTTGCATGCAGTGTCAGTCTGGAAGTCATTGCTTCCAGTAGAATCACTCAGTATATGAAGGTAAAGGCAGAGCTATTAGTTTCTCCCTGTTAGATTAAACACTCTCTGAAAAGAATTTAGTCTGAGACTAAATACCTAGAAAGTCTCCACATCTTTATGTGGTTTTCATCTATAAATAAGGTAAAAATGCTCCAGTAATATGCACTTAGGTGTGTAAAATATAATAGGAAAGGCAAATGTGGAGGAATTTCCATCACTATTATTTCACTTGCATATTTATTTTTCCACAATGTCATTCTTTAGAAAAAGCCTGTAATGCCAAAGCTATCGTAAGAAACATTTGGTTTATTTATTTTCTCTCTATAATTCTGTGTGCCATTTCTAAAGTTACCTTGACAGTATACCTTCTATGATTAAATTCAGAAATTATTCAAAGTACAACAGTAAAAATATTATGAAGTTTGTTGTCAAAAGGTGTTATGACATTTCCAAGGTTATACTAATGACAACATCTGAGTGGCAGGAATCTCAAAGTGAATAAAATCCTAAATACTGATCAGAGCTCAGAAAACAACTATGTGGTACAGAATATGAAGATTAAAAAAGTGTCAAACTCCTGGAAACAAAAAGAGGATAAAATGCAGAAGGGAGATCTGCATGCCTCCTATGATAGGAGGAGGGAAGTAAAGATGCTCAAGACATTATATTAGTCCTATTAAATATAAGAAATACAAAAGCAGAGAAGTCTATCTTTAACTTTGAGACTGAAATGAAGGATGAGAATCTTAAAAGATTGATCCAGGAGATAACCTATTTAAAAAATAAAAAAAAAAAAAAAAAAAAAAAAAAAAAAAAAAAAAAAAAACAAAACCCCAACACTTCCATTTCTAACAATGAGTTCAGTACAGAAGATGAAAAATTAATGACTAGCTTGATAGAAAATAATAATAACTAAATTAATGCTAAAAAAATGTTAAAATTTTCTAATATAGACCCTGATTTTAATATCAGCTGGAACAGATTAAACTAAAGCAAAACACATTTTCGGGGGCAATAATACCTCTTATAAATAGTAAAAAAAAAGTAATATTTTGATTGTTCTAAATATATTTCCAAATTCAATTAAAATTTTCTAAATATTCCAAATGAAAAATTAAGTTTTCTGTCAATATTCTAAAAATTATTACTGGGAAGGAGTTAATATCCCAATTTTGTCTATAGCATTGATTCGTGGAAGAACTTTGCAATCAAAATTGATTGTGAAGCAGGTATGTTTATTGTGATTTCAGCTCTGCACAGTTGGGTGCAGCAAGGGTCAGGTACCCTAAAGATGCTTGCACACTTAGCTGCCAAAAATGCTTCTTATTTAAAGCAGTGAAGTATACATATTCAAAGGATTGCTCAACCGTCTAGTACATAGTCATCAGCCTGTGCCGCTCTTGATGTAAATTAGGTCTCCTCCCCTTTGCACATGTGCAGTCTTCTTACACGTTACAGGTCATGCAACTTCATGCTTCGCATGTCTCATTATCTCGGACTTATGCCTCCCTTGGGAGGAGAAAGTAATATTCAACAGTCTATTAAGCAGGCGCAGTTCGGAGGAGGCTGGTCGTTATCTCTTGCACCCATTAGTCAGAGCCAGTTAGGCAGTATCTTCCCTCCTGGTAGCAGAGACAATTCTCCTCTCCTCTCTATCTTGTCTGAACAATGAAGCGTCAAGTGATAAGACCCTCTGCCTAAGCCTTGCATTCTTCAAGTGATAAAGGGGGCTGTGTGAGCAAGGGCGGGACATAACACTTTCTTTCCTCTGTTTATGCAGAGTTTTGAGCAGTATCAGAGGACAGGACAGGCAGTTTAAGCAATAGTGAAAGGCAAAACTAGCTAATATTCAAAACCTATCTTAAATTTCAGAAAATATTTTCTACTTTCCCACCTCAGCATTGTGATTATTCAGTCAGAATATGGGATACCTGAATTCAGTTCCTTTCTTAACTGTGTTGGCTTTAAATTCTCCCTTCAAGTAGAATGACCCCTGAAGGCATAGAGACTAAGAGGTCCAATAGAAACATCCAAGAAAATTAAACTTATATCAGCAGGACATGCAACAGTTTGCATTCTTTTTTTGTCCTCTTGGTATCAGAAATAAAATATTAACTGAAAGAGAAACTAACAATGGTCTTCTGTCGCCCTGTATAATACCTTTTCGGTCCTATCAGAACCATTTCACATTATTGAAGTTTGAGCCAATTATCAAGGAAGGCATAATGCCTAAAACTACATGCCACAAGATTTACAGTGAGATATATAAAATACCCTGTGGTTTTGCTTTCTGTTCATCATCATCATGGCTTGGCTTCACGAACAAAGATCTGGGAAGGGTTTTTCCCACGCTCACTGCAAGCGATGAGTGCACCCTTCAAGCCTGCGCAGTGGATTTTTTAGGTGAGGCGCAGCGTGCGCGGAACTGGC
>NW_010393806.1:0-13100 GCF_000710305.1 Buceros rhinoceros silvestris | reverse complement strand
AAGAGTGTTTTCTATTAACAGACTGGTAAAACTACATTTCATCTCTTTTTCTTTTACAAAGACTCAGCACCATTTTTTTCCTTCGAGGTCAAAAGAAACATTTTGGATCAAACAGTATTTCCAGATTTTCACTTTGGAGAGGCATCTCTGTCCCCCAGACAAGCACAAGTTTAAGCCAACATAATTTTTTTTGAAGGTCACGATAATTTTGAACTGCAAACACTCAGCTGGTTATTCAGGCAGTCTTCCATTATGGACAGTTGATTTGCATTCATTTTATGCTAATGCGGCTTGAACAGCTTATTTTAAGCCACTCCCAATTTATAATCTTCAAAGGAAGAGGGAAAAAGCCCATCGTTTTAAACATGAACAGCGATCCCTGTGCAGCTTTAAAATGCTGGCTCTTTTATAGTGTCATCCATTGTATATTCCTGCATCATTAGTAGGAAAGGTCAAGCAATATTTATTTATATTAGACAGGAACCTCATGAAACTATCACCATGGAGCTATCCCTGGGACTACAAAACTGATACATGTGCAATATTGGTTAATTCATTGTTCAATGAAAGCACAAACACTGCTTTAGAGTTCCAGTTCAACTTCCGTCCTCACATATAGTTACTTTATTAAGCAAAGCTAATGTCATCAAACAAGAAAGAAGTTGTTCCTCATGCAGAGAAGATTATAAAACTCAAGAAAGAAGTGTTCCAGAGATCAACAGTGCAGTAGCTTTGTCCTTAAAATTAATGTCTTTCATATAATAAATAGTAGTCTGCTTTCTTTGCAGAGAAACCATCTAATTTTCAGCCCTTTGTTTTATTTGAGCATTGTGAACTTAGAGCACAAACCCAATTGTCTTTAGATATTCGATTTGTTCAGGGGTGAAAAGCTCTTTAAACAAACAATTTCGCTTTCTATATGTATATGTATATAATTGCATTGAAATAAATAAAACCCAATAAAGGCAGGAATTCAAGCAATTCTCTCCTCCCACATACCAAATATTAAAAAATAAAATGTCACATTTTATAAAGAGCTAAATAATCATCAGAATCTAAACATTTTTTCCTCAGTTTATCATAATTGTTCTATTACTATATATACGAGGAAATTTTATAGACTATTTCAGTTAAGAAGTTTTATGGACAAGCTGGTTATTCAAAACCTTTATTGTAAATCAGAACTGATTTTACAGAGAGGTTTAATGAGGTAATTTGGAGAAATACTATTCCATATTTTATTTGATGATAAAATTTCTAATTTTAGCAAAAGCCCTGACAGTCTTTCAGTCCTTAGAAGTTTTTTTTTTTTAATTTATTTGATATATTGACTGTTAGACTTCCTGTTTACTTATTTGAGACAATCCCCACCCCCTCCCCCCTTCCTCTCCATCATTATTCTTTTTGCTGGATTTCACTGAAGCAGATTTGGGAAACACTGCTGTATAAACATAGAAGACATCTCCCTATTGAATATAATTTTGCTTTATACTTGCTCTTAGATTCCTGCCTCAGGAACATGTACGCAAGCTTCACACCAGCACTATGATATCCATTCCTAAATGAAGCCGTGAGGGTAAAACATATGGAGGATATTTCTATAATGAAATACGTTGATCACATATAGGCTGCAGGAGGTGCAATGGCTGGCAGCTCTCCAGTTAAGCACAGTCGTATGGGATTAGCTGTTCTCTTCATCAAGTTTATGGAAAATTATATGCTACTGAAGGTCAGGCTGCTTAAACATAGAGCAAATATTTCTTCCCATTGGTCTCTACTAGCAAGTCAATAAAGTTCCTTTCTCATATTCTGAAATTGCAGTATCATTTTCTGATATTTGATTTGCTGTAGCAATCTCTAAAATTCAGAGAGGAAAGAAGGGTGCAAAAAGAGAAATCCTCTAAATGAGTCTCAAAATATTTTTTTCTTCAATCTTTTCGCACAATGAATAAACTGGCAAAAACAATGTGCAGTCAAATAAAGCCAGCTGAAGTGTTTAATTTCCTTCCCTTTGTGAGCTTTAAGTCCTTGCTTTAAAGTTATGTTTTTGAGAATAAAAAACCTTAGTTCAACCTGAGGGAGTGCAAACTCCTGCACCTTAGGGAGGAACAGCCCCAGGCACCTGTATATGCTATCGGATGGCCAAGGGGGGAGCAGCTTTGCAGGAAAGGACCTGAGTATTCTGGTGGATGCCTGGTTCAACATAAGCCAGCCATGTGCCCTTGCCACGAAGAAGGCTAATGGTATCCTGGGCTGCATGAGGAGAAGTGTTAACAGTAGAAGCAGCCAGGTCATCCATTTACCCAGTGGTGGTGAGGCCATGCCTGGAGTACTGTGTCCAGTTTTGGGCTCCCCAGTACAGGAGAGATATGGAGTTACTTGTGAGAGTCCAGTAAAGGGCCAGAAAGGTGATGGACTGTAGCATCTCTCCCTTGAGGAAAGATTGAGCGAGCTGAGACTGTTCAATGTGGAGAAAAGAAGGCTCGGGGATCTCATAAATATTCGCAAATCTTTAAAGGAGAGTGCAAAGAAGTTGAACCTAGGGTGTTTTTTAGTGACGTCTGATAACAGGCGTAGGGTAAATGGGCACAAACCTAAATACAGGATATTTTTTCTGAACATCAGGAAGCACCCTTTTTCTGTGAAGGTGATGAGGCATTGACACAGGTTGCCCAGGAAGATAGTGGAGTCTCTATCCATGGAGAAACTCCGAAGCTATCTGGACCTGGCCCTGGGCAACCTGGTCTAGGGCTGACCAAGGAGGTTGGACCAGATGACCTCTAGACATCTTTTCTAACCTCAACCATTCTATGATTCTGTGAAACCATTACCTTGAAAAGGATAATTCCTATTCGAAAATGCAAAACTGAAACTTTTTTTTGACAATAATTTCCCAGAATTGACATCCGTAGGCGATCTCTGCAAAGCTGCATTTTTCAGTATATAAAATTTCTACTGTCTAGCTCTAGGAGGACACTTGTAACAGAATGAAAAGGATACTTGCCCATATAAAATGTTTTAATATATGTATTTCTGATGGAGAGTTCAAATGTGCCTCATAATTGCCGTCCACTACAGTGACCTGTATTTCTTCTATTTCACATGGAAGCACTTGGAGTATCCCTGTGTAACAAACTGGCAGAAGACTGTGTCTTTAAAGTTTCTTAAGAACTTCAAAATAGTACGTGTCTGAATGTTGAATTAACATATAGCACAGACAAACCTATGTCTCAGCAGCCTAAGTAGCTTCAGATGTGCCTGCTTTCAGAACGAGTTAAACTTCCCTAAGTTTTACATATGGGCACATCCCTTGATCGTACCATTGATAAGACTGAACAAGTCACTGGATGGAAACCTCCTAGGAAAGGCCAAACTTCTTCACCATGAGCCTTGTCCACCACTCCAGAAGACTCCAGAGCTCCAAAAACTGGGCTGTGCATGACAGACTTCCGAGAATATGCTATAGAAGTTCACGTCCAAGACTCAGGAGCAAAATATTTGTCTGTCCTTAACACATAACACTAATGAATCCAGCTAAATGGTCCTCTCCTCAAGGAGGCATAAGCCGTTTCTTATCGTGTTACACAGTTGAAATACTAATTACAACAGAACTGGAAAAGTATCTCTCATTATGACAAGCTAGCTACCCTGTTTGTCCTACTGATAATAAATGCTCACAGTAAAAAAATATTCCCAGTTCCCGGGAAGACAGAGGTGGACATATTTGCACTGAGATATCATTAGTTCTGAGAAAATGCCTTGCTGTACATTGAAAATACTGAAGCTGAACCAAAAGACTAAAAGAAAACAAGATTTTACTTGGCTTCTATAGCCTTTGCAAATCACAATTTCAAAACTGCTGCCATTAATACAGAAGAGGGAGATGAAAGTTCTGCCAAAGCAAAAGAAATAAATGATCAAATGTTGAATAATTTGTTGATGTATAAGTTACTGATGCCCTGCAGCTCTGGTAAATAATGCAACCTTTCTTTAAAAAAAAAACAAACCCTTCTTTTCATGCTAGAGGTCAAAAATAAAAATGCTCTTTCTTCAAAACCTCTCTCCTCTTTTGAATTTTTTCACTCCCTGGGTGCATAATTAAGGAACAACATGCTCTGCATTGTTCAGAAAGCATTTTTTTTTTTTTTAAGTTACAGGAAAATCAGACTTTGGATATGTCTCCAATTAAGCTATATGGTGATAGCATGGAGCCAGGCAGAATAAGTTGGTTGTGTCTTTCTTGCTGTGATTATAAACAAACGCTATGTTTGGCAGGAAAAAAACATCAGGTCAGACTTCTGCAGCTGACAAGTGCGCAGTGCTACCAAGGTAGAAAGTTAAATGCAAGACCTTACTACTTGACATTTTGTGATAAATTCTTTGCATTTCAAGACTTCTGAAAATTGATGAAATGTAAGGTGTTCTCTCTTTTTTTAATGTATATCATTCATTTGGGTTATATAAAAATTTAAAAACATAAAATTAAATCCAATGAAACTACAGCTGACACTCATTTTAAGCTCCATGCCTGATTTTCAGACAATGCATCCCTCTTCTCTCTTTTGCTGTTCTCAGAAACACACTGCTCTCAGTTTTCAGAATAGAAGTTTAAAAAAATTGCAGTTTGATGGCAGAGGTCAGCAGTACTATATATGTACATGTATCATACATAATATATAGAAATTTCTTAAAATTGCCATTGTTGTTGATAAATTTAAAACTGAAATCACAGATTTGAAGAAGCCAAGTCCTAAAACTATGAACAAATGCCGTGCCACCTACAAAAGGAGAGAGAACAAAGAGGTGAAGATCACAATTTTGCTTGCAGAGCTGTTTCTATATATCTCAAAAGCTTAAAAGGATTTCGGAGGATTATCTTTGCCTAGATTGCTGTCACTCCTATTAATCAGTCTTTATTGATTGCTTGGTCTTTTGGTCTCCTCAAGTTCAACAAAAAGTCTATAATTTACTGCCCTTGAACACATAAATAAATCTATTTGAATCAGACATGGACTGGAACTATATAAAGATATGATTTTTATGACTCTCATAACTACAAGCTGTGGAGGAGTTTACAAACATTTTTAAGTTTATCTCAATCTATGCATCAAATCTCAGCCATTCATTGTGTATCAACAAGTAGACAAATTTTTAAATGTTCTACACCAGTCATCTGTAACAAGAACCCATTCTTGATTAAAATGAAGGTCAAACAAACTAAAGCAAGAGATGAGGTAGCTGTTCAGAAAATAGTGTTTCTCTTAACTGCTCTGTGTACTGATGCAGTTTCTCTGACATATTGCTCTTATGAGCAAAAGTTACTTAAGATAGAAAAAACAAAAAGGGATATCAATGTGCAAATAAGTGCAAAGTTAGAATATGGACTTCAACTTGGTCCCTTCATGTGGTAACTATATTTGTTTTTCTGTATGCATGCATGGTTTTACTTTTCATTTGTTGAACAGTCACAAAAATGTTTGCAGAAATTTGTTTTATGCAAGGGAAAATAATATTGTTTTGGATAGGTTAATCAATTAGAAAATGTTGTGTAACTTTGGTGGCCAAAAAGGTCAAACAGAGATGTTTGATAATTAAATACTTCAATTAGCAAGTTATCCTTAGTTATCCTGTATTAATAAAATAATTTTTGGAATAATTTTGATTAGGAAACAAATTTTGCTTGCTTGCAAAAAATCCCATGTCTTCATCAGAAGAATAAGTTCCTCAAAATTATTCGGGTTTTTTTTTTGTTGATCAGCTAAGCTTAAGGGTGATAAAATACTTAAATACACAGTTTATATTATGACCCTGAAGAGGTCATCCAAAGCATGCCATGCTTACCAGAGTTTTCCTTTCTCAATGGAGAGAAATAAGCATCTTCATTAATTATTCATCTGACTTCATCTTTTCCCCATTCCAGGTAATGATGATTCACTCTCTGAAGGTGTCTACTTCTCTACAGGAGTCTCCAGGTTGATCTCTAAGTTGATGTGTAGATAAGGTCTTAGGAAAGATGGTTGTGACATGTCATATATTCTTCTAATATTTTCTGTGGTTTTTTCCTCTCCTTCAATCTTGTAAAAAACACAGAAACACACTGCAGCAGCTGCCAGTCTTAAGGATGATATTCAGATGAAACTACTATCCTGTTCCTTAATAATTGGGCCTCTGTAAGTTTCCCCATCAGAACTCTCACAAAATTAAAAAGCTTTCGTAAAGGAATAAACTCAATTCAAAAATCACAATGAAAAATATTATCTTTCTGAAAAAAATGTAACTCCATTTTGTGGATAAGTAGCTCCAGAAAATTGGGATCAAAAGGACAGCTGAGGGTGATTAAAAATTCAGGATTGGACATTTTTAATTTATGCTAGATTAGCAATGATAAAACTTAAACAAAGCTCCCAAAGTTATGAAGCCAATGACAAAGTTTAAGTGCACAAAGTTACGATGAAACAAGTTACGATCCATATGCTCCTAGTGGTAGATGGCATTTTAATGTTATTGCTTAATGACACATTTGATTTCATTTTATGATGATTCCCATAAAAGGGGGGAAATGGCACTAGAAAAATGACTGGTTTCAATTTTTATATACTTCATGTGTGCAAGTCCTGAAACCAAAACACTGCTATACAAAAAGAAACTGTCTTTAAAAGTAATAAAATACATGCTCCACAGGAGACTTACTGATCCTTAACATTTCTTTACGGTAAGCCAGTGGTTCATAACATTTTTTAAAATAACAAGTTTGCGTAAAAGTTACAGCTTAAAACAAAGACATAGGTGACTAAGAACTTTCCCATATATATTTTTATTAAAATGCTAAGATTACAACTTACAAGATCGATAGGATTTCTTTTGAGAACAGGTACATAGGGAGAGCTTCCAGGCACAGTATCTACTTACATTACTTGCAACTAAAAGAACTAACAGGACTGTGGTCATTACTGTACTTCCATTCTCTTCTGAAATTCTCCTAAAACTTCATTTGGTATGTATGCGCAGATCGCTGTTACACATCTATTTCAAAATGTTGGAGGAACGGTCCCACATGCTTCAAGTGAGGCATTTTAACTACAGGTCGTGTATTTTATGATTTTTAGTAAATTTTTCATCTAGTTCTCAGATTTCTAGGCCATGAACTTGAAATCTTTTATCGCTAAAGTAATTGAAAAAATTGTTCCATGTAGCATTACCACTCTCCAGAACAATTCCTGGAAAACCACAAGATGAAATTTAGATTAACAAGGAAGTTAGAGGGAAAGGATGAGACGAAGTAATAAAACACATTTATCAATACATTCCACCTAATCTTGGCAATTTTCAGAAAATGTCTGAATAAAGACACATTTCTGCAGCTCCCTGTAGGGAATGGAGACACAAAAGATGCGTCCAGAGAGCAATTAGCTCTACTTAGAACTGAATTGTACATTAAAGGTATTTGTCTATGACTTAAAGTTATTTGTCGATGGCGATACAGAAAATTGAGGGTGATTATGGTCCTGATTTGGGTTTCTCAGTTTAGATTAAATGGACTAAACCTGAGTCCAACTGCTCAAAAAAAGAAAAAAGAACATCTAACACCAGATAGAAAATGGAGTCAGCACTTGTGGGCTGTTGTGAGTTGAGCATGATGGTTTGGCCTTGCTGAGGGCAAGGTTTTATAGAGAATAATCCACACCAACTTTAATTCTAAGAAAATATTAACTTTTTAAATGTTTTTAATGTTTCTTGGGGCTAACGATAGCTTCGTGGCCTCCCCACTTCCCTTATCTTAATCCAAACTGATGTTACCTTAGCAAGGAAGTCTGGAGTAAAGAGTAGACCCACTTGGGTGTAAATTTAGTCTTGTGTGAGGAATTATTGATAAAAACCATGATATGTAACATTCAAGTGAGAACTATGGGTGAGACTGACATTATTGATTTCAGCACCTCAGTTATGTCTATTCCTTTAAAAACTTGTCTCTACAACCTCTACACTTGTCACACAATTATTGACAGGTAAGTAGATAGGTGTAAGCGATATTAATATTGGGTTTTGGATGTTTCTACTCTAGGATTTTTCTGCTGTATTGCTCTCCAACAATACGAGGAAAACTCAGGACTTCTGATAGAGAAAATGGTCAGGTTTGGTCACTTTACAGGATTTTGAACTTACACTTCAATATTTTGAAATAAAACCCCCTTATAATATCACTCAAAAAGAAAATGTGGTTATTAAGTCAGCCATTAGAATTATTTTCTTCCCCCTCTGGAACCTCTTACCAATTCTCTTAATGACAGAAAGAGATGTGGAACTTCACAATTAAAATGCAATTTTTTTTTCATGAATTTAAGAACTGGTTCTATAAGATTAAACGTCAAGCTGAAGCAAACAGCTCAGTAAGCTGGAAACTGCCAATACGTGAGGGGAAAGTAAATATAAAATTGTAACTGTGGTAGTACTTAAGATAAAAAAAAGGATTTGTTTTACATACAGATGAAGGAATAAAGAATTGTACAAAAATCCCTTCTCCACTGATTATCATAAAATCAAATCACAAAGTGAAGCACTTTGATAGTGCTATTTCTGGTACTAATTTTCTAAGAAGGTTTGTTCCACTCCCCAGCTCATTTCATAAAGGGCAAAACTGGAGTAACAGCAATTGTGTTCCTGTCAAACTGCCCTCTGGTAGTTAGGCAGCTTTGGGAAGAAAACATCACTCACGCTATTCACGTGGAAAGTCTAGAAAATGCACAGTCTGAAGGCACTGAAGACCAATCATCAAAAGTCTAAGAAAGAACAAGTGGTTTCCTAATTTATTATGTAATAATATTTTATAGGAAGAGAAAAAATAGTTTAATGCTAATACCATGAGCTTTTAAGACTGCATCATAGTATGTTCCATGTTTTGTTTATATTTTGTCTTTTCCTTGCTTTTGGTGTACAGCACAGCAAACTATGACAACCAAAACTTCAAAACTATGAATAATATGTTATAAATAGCACAAGCAAGAATCTGTACTATGAGCACTGACTCCACCTTGTTAATACCACAGCTGAAAAACTACCTAAGAAATTGCAGATGTGATGATCCTTTTTGGTCTTTCCCAGCAATTAACTTTTTATTCTGTTTTCAGCTGTCTCTGCCCACTCATATGACTGGTTTTGTGTGATCCCATTTGTTGAAATAAAGGTCATACGTTTTGCAATAAAGGTCATACTGTTTACTGGCACAGGAAATGGTTTTTATTTGGAGGGAGAAAACTTACAAATCGTGAGGAAAAGCAAAACTATTGTTTTGCTCCACTATACTTGTGAGTGGATAATGGAATATGAACAAAATAACCCCCCACACACATGTGTGCGTATGAAAGTGTTTTCGTTGTAATGAGTAGTTGTAACAAACTTTGCAAATAAATTTATTTCCCCAAATAAAGGGGTCATAACGAATATGCTCTGAAAACAAAGTTATAGTTTCACAAAAGTATTTAATTTCAAGTTATGACGTACAGAGTCAGTCGGGGACAAATGGTTACAGAACCCAAAACCATTGTGCCTGCCTTGCCAGGCTAGTTTTAGATTCACAGTATGACTCAATGAACCTGAAATGTCATGCTAGATTCTAGCAAAAAACCTATACAAGAGTTTAAAATTCGTCATTGGTATCTTAAATTAATCCTAGTACTAACTGGGAAGCTTGCGGGCAGCTCAGGGTCCACGTGCAATCTGTTCCTACTGACTTCGTGAGGGTTCAGAACTAAGAATGAGTTATAGCACAACTTTCTGTCATTGATATTGTCAGCTAAAAGCAGAAGACAGTTATGTGGGAGAGAACTAACATTTTATAATTTTCTATTGTGTTAGAATATAAGAGTAGACTTGGTTTTGGCTTTACTCTTTGGAATTGTTATTCTTAAAGTAAAATAAAAAGGTAGCAGTGAAAAATAAAGGGATTTTTTCAAATATTCTGGCAAAATTAGAGTGAAGCAAAATATAAATTACCACAATTAAATCTGGGTCATAAAAAAGCCATCCCCACAGTCAATTCAATTTTGCCATCATTAATAACTAATTAGCTGAAGAAATTAGATTGATTTTTGTTTATGTATGACTGAATGATCCTTACATTTGCTATTCTAAGGGGGGTTTATTTCAAAATATTGAGATATAAGTTAAAAATCCTGTAAAGTGACCAAACCTGACCATTTTCTCTATCAGAAATCCTGAGTTTTCCTCATATTGCTGGAGAGCAATACAGCAGAAAAATCCTACAGTAGAAACATCCAAAACCCAATATTAATATCACTTGCACCTATCTACTTACCTCTCATCTATTATTGTTCTATTGATGGTACGCGAGGTTTGAAAAAAGAGATGCTTAAATCCTGCTCACTGTGGTTTGTTTAGCCTGCTGATTAGGGACCTGCTTTTCAGAAGTGCCATGCACCCAGCAATTCCCTGCACTGATGGAAACTCATGACCTGGCCTGGTATAAATCCATGAGTACAAATGTAGAAGTGTAATTTTAAACCCATGTTTTAGAAAAATCTACACTTTTTTCATAACTAAATAAGTTTCTGCTTTTTTTATGTAGAAGCTTTTAGCCACTTGCTTCCTTTAGAACGCTAAACGTTGAATTGATCAGGGCTGTGCCTACATAAAATCATACACCTGTACTGTACCAAGCTGAAGTAGAAAAGCAAGGAAGACATCCAAAACAGGACTATTTGGAGAAAGCCATTAAAGTGTTTTCAAGTGAGCATCAAATGGAACCATTAACATTCTGGATTACGTATTTTCAAACAATTTTTGCCCTAAAAGGTACTTCTCAGTGTTTCTGTGAGAACACTACTGTGATGTTTTTCAGGTATTCATTTTCAGGCTTTCAAGTTATTAAACTACAGATATTCCATCTTCCTTATCCACACCACACTTCCCCCATCCCATCCCACACCACCACCACCCCCCAAAAAAAAAGAAAGAGAAAAAAAAAAGGCAAGAGACACAAACAGTAAATCCACTTACTGTACCTGTGTCTAAGTGACCATGGAGAAAAAGAAGTCTTTGTCTGACTGAGGCACATCACTTCAAAATTTCAAGCTGAAATTGATGTTCCATACACAAGGAAACCAGAAGAAAGAAAAATTACTGAAGAAAACTGCAGGTATGGAGAGTACCACTCAGAAGAAAATGCCTTTTTTTCTCTTTCTCTTCTTTTTTTCCTTCTGGCTTGATTACAATAGTAATAACCTGAAATAACCATCAGTGTGGCTTAAGAAAAGCGGAAAAAAAGTTTAAAACTCTTTGTTCATTCTGCTCACTCTCTAGATTTCACTCTTACAAACACACAGTATGCAGTCTTTCTCCTCCCGCACCTTTCCTTTACAGGCAAGATTGATTTTTTTTCCCCTTTATAATATTAGGGTAAGTGCAAAGAATTTAATATTTCATAACTTTGTGCAAGATTAACAACTTCGACAATTTGTTAGTCACAGATAAGGAGAATGGCTTTTTTTTTCTTTTTTTTTCTTTTTTTTCTTTTCTTTCTTTTTTTTTTCTTTTTTTTTTTTTTTTTTTTGTTAGATAACATTTTATCTAAAGACATTTTCACCTCATCAAATTAGTACTTCAGGCACCTGGCCTGGTTTGCAAAGCAATTAAAAAGCAGAGGAGCTGCAGCATCACTAGCACCTAAAAAATCCAGCTGAGTCCAAGACTCAGATGTAGAATCAGATATTGCCCTTGCTAAATGTAGCTTAGTGGACAGCATGCTATCACACATAAATTATGTTGGGTTTTTCTGATTCTCTTTGCAGTGAGGTAGATATGAAAAATATCTCCGATTTTAATGAAAGCAGAATTGTGTCCAGTATCACACGTTCCTCTTACAGCACATTTTTGACATGACTAAAGAACATGTCAAACTGTCCTGTGTCTGAGTCCAGTAATGCTCTTTTGTCAAAATACTGAAAGCAGAGAGATTTGGTTGCTGTTGACCAGCAATATATTACAGACACCCTGGCTCAAAGCCATGCACAAAACTATGAACTGGAAAACATCCATTTATTTCAGAAGCTACAAATTGCTGCTGTGTTTTCCCACTGTGTCTTTCACCATTGAAGTCCTCTGTAAGAATCCAAAGGACAAAGAAATAGTTCCAGATATGGCAGATATTTATCCCTAGTATATGATGGTGAGGTGTTTGTCAATGTCCAGTAATTTATGATGCCAGAAACAGTAGTTCAAGGACAAGGGAGTGATCCTAAGAAATTTAACTGTGAAACTATGCCTGGTAAATTCCTGCAGCAAACTGACCATGAAATCATGAGTCCTGTGACCTGATTCTCATAACTTTATGCTAATACAATAATCACTTGCGGGTGATTGATGGACTGACACGTACAGCAAAGTGTCTATGAGACCTCTGGTGTCAGTATCTTTTCCCTGTTAAATAAAATGACAACTTATGTTGATTACAGTGGCATGGGAATGGACTTGCAAGATCTACATTTCATGTGGTTCTAGTAAAAGTAGCTATTAAGAAGGCTAGATATAGGGAGGTTTGGCTGTAGAGATGCCTTTGGGTGTGCTGGCTGTTAGCTAAATAAGTTTATAAAATTTAACATGCTGTTTGGATGTGCTTTTGCGGCAAGTATCTTCATTGCTCCACTTAACACATTTTGATTTGCTTTGTGGGGAAGTCTTGGGTTATGAAGAAGCACTTCAGGAGTGCATCTAAAACACTAGCAAGAGTGAAGGCCATTGGACTGGACTAGAGTGAGTCAGGAGTGAACACACACAAAAGAATATCATGTGTTTCTCAGTTCCTCAGTACCAACCAGTTTCCTCTGATGATCTGCAGCCGTTGCACAATACTGCTTGCAAGTGTAGACAGCTGTGGCGTCCTGGCAAGGCGGGGCCCAGAACAAAGGAGAGCACCTTCCAATTTTGAAGTTCCAAGCAACCTCACCAGATGACAGAAACTTCCTATTTATTCATTCATCAAAAAACAGGAATAATTCTTTAAAGAATCAGTTATGGAAAACTTACAGAAAACCATAATAAGTGCCACCTAACTTTATCACTGCTTTTTTTTTCATTTTGTCTCCATA
>NW_010393805.1:2750-3526 GCF_000710305.1 Buceros rhinoceros silvestris | reverse complement strand
GGGAGCAATCACTGGACATAGTCACTTTGGAGTCCTAAGTTTGGCCAATGTGAATAGATCCCTGAATGGCTATGTTGCAGCTTAACAGCTAGAGCAAAATGGTTAGCACCAAAATTCTCTTGGTGTTTGAGAAGCTGCAGAGAAAATAAGAAAAGTAGCCCCAGGATTCGGGGCTGGCCCTTTTGATGTGGGAGCAATCGCTGGAGGCACTTTTCCTCGAGCCACTAAACTCCAGCTCTTTGTAGGGCGCACTATTTGCTAAGGTTGAATTCAGGACTACATCCAAAGTGACTATGTCCAGCCATTGCTCCCACACCAAAGGGGCCAGCCCCGAATCTCGAGGCTGCTTTTCATCTTCCCACTAACCTTCTATCTATCTAACTAACATATCTTCTTGTGGCCCCTTCCTTGGGGGAGCAAATACTGAAGATAGTGACTTTTGGACTGTGGTTCTGCCTGAGTAAATTTAGCCCCAAGATGCTATGTTGAAGGTTAGTGGCTACAGGAAAATCGTTATCTCCAGATTTCTAGGGGCATTGGAGAGGTTCCTAAGGGAAGATTAAAAGCAGTCATGAGACTCTTGGCTGGACTGTTTTGTGGGTGAGCAAACACTGGACTTAGTGACTTTGAATCCTTGTCTTCGGCCCAAGTGAGTTGAGCCCAGAGAAGGTATGATGAATGGTAGTGGCTAAATCAAAAGAGTTAGCCCCCTGTTTCTAGGGGCATTGGGGAGTCTCCGAAGGGAAGGTGAAAAGCTGCTTTGAGGTTCAGGAATG
>NW_010393805.1:0-2663 GCF_000710305.1 Buceros rhinoceros silvestris | reverse complement strand
AGGAATGCCCCCTTTCATGGGGGAGCAATGGTTGGACATGATCACCTTTGGTGAGTACATTGCTTTAGATTTGAACCCTGCTAGTAAAGCACATCGTTTATATGATGAAGGTTAGTGCCTATAGTTAATATGGTTGTCCCACATTTATTTGGCCAGTGGAAGGGCTGCAAAGCCTGAGTGGAAAGCAACATCAAGATTAACATATTGCACCTCCCCTAGTGAGGAGTGCCTGGACACTTTGTTTTCTGGATCGTGGCAGTAACCCAAGTGAACAAAGACTATTGTATAATTCAGATGAGAAGTAGTAGATTACCAAAGTGCAGTGTAAGGATTTTAGAAAGAGGCTGCGCATTTCCTTATAAGTCATTGACAGAATTTACAAGTCTTGAAGATTTTCTTCCTTTTAAAAATTTCTCACGCTTTGAATGGCTTAGAGATTGCTGAATTTTATTTGGGTAGTGCAAGTTCCCTACAAATCTTGTTATTGTTCCCCAGGGACAAACACAGAGGCAGCAGTGTTAAGCATCTAAGTGCCCAGTTCTGTAGCTTTTCATCTGAGCATCTCTGTCACATACAGAAATGCTTCTTCTGGTCTTTGCTCTTTGGGTGGCTTTTTAGCTCCTGCTTCATACACAGCCCTTGGAAGAGAGTGGAGACCAGCAGAGCTAGAGGTGCAGCCAGTGTGCTGAGTGCTGGGTTGGTGTGGTCCTTCCTCATCCAGACATTACTATCATCCCTGGGGGGTTACTCTAACTAGCTCACTCCTGGCCTCCCTTATTATACTGTAGGTTCTCCATCCATGTGGGAAAAACTACTCCCCAAGAAAGAAAATATAAATATCTTCCCAGTCCCTCTTACTTTCTTCTCTCAATCAAGAAAGGCTCTTTTATTTCAGGAGCAGTGCTTTTGCAAAGGGGTAGTCATGCATCCAAAGGATGCTTCCAGGTTTCAGCAGTCTCCTACTGCCTGCTCTGCAGGATCATCTGGAAGTAAAACATTAAGAAGGTTTTACAAATTAAAGAAATGGGAGGTATGCCACCCCTTATTACCTCGATTTCCTTCTTTTGCTTTTATTTGGTATTTAAAATTTAGAAACCAAACCAAAAAAATAAGTCATGATTCTAATCAGAACTGGGAGGAGTGGCTAAGACACCAGGAGATCATGCTGTCACTCAGAGGGACCTCAACAGGCTTGAGAAACAGGCTGACTGAAACCTCCTGAAATTCAGCCACGGGACTTGGAAAACTCTGCCCCTGAGGAGGAACAGCCCCAGGCACCAGGATATGCAGGGGTTGCCACGCTGGAAAGCAGCTCTGCAGAGAAGGCCCTGAGGGTCCTGGTGGATAAAACACTGAACTTGACCCAGCAAAAAAGGCCAAAGGTGTCTGGGGCTGCACGAGGAGAACTGACAGCAGGTTGAGAGAGGTGGTCAGCACTGGTGAGGCCACCCCTCGAGCACTGTGTTCAGTTCTAGGCTTCCCAGGGCAAGAGTATTAGGGACAGACTGAAGAGAGTCCAGTGAAGAGCGACCAAGATGGGGAAGCATTTGAAGCATCTCTCCAACGAGTAGGAGCTGAGAGAGATAGGATTGTCACCCTGGAAAAGAGAAAGTTCAGTGAATCTTCTCCATATATGTATAAATATCTGAAGGGTGGGTGCAAAGATGTTGGAGTCTGCCTCTTTTCAGTGGTTCCCATGGACCATCCAGCTCAGATTGGCCCCCCCTTCAGCAGGGGCTTGCACCAGATGGCCTTTGGAGGTCCTGCCAATCCCAACACTGTGTGATGCTGGCACATCCAACAACCAACAGCAACAGGGTCTGACTGAAAGAGGCCTGAGCAAACATAGAGATGTGAAGCATGCTGCCAGATGGGCTTTCTATCACAGAGTCTGTCTCCAAGGCTGGGGGACTTCTTGGGTGCGTCCTTGAGTGCTCCCCCAAGAGTCACCCCAAGATACCATTTGCAGTGGTCAATAATATACGTCAGTGTTGTATATTGCCAGTGGCACCATGAGCCATTGGGTCCAGTGGGCAGCACCAGAGCCATCAAGTCCTGACAACGGCATGCCAGAACACCCTGCTGGCATGGTCCTGTTCTGGTATGCATTCTACCACGCCTGCCTCCAGCGCTGGGCTGCCACTGCTGTGACTCCCCTCTGCCCACTCTGCCAGTGACCCATCACAGCCATCTGCCACTTGCAGGTGGAAGACCATGCTGGGGTAGCCTGCCATCACCACAAGCACTTCCATACCTATATGGGGCTGTGGCCATGGCAGCAGGGGCAGCAGCAGTGGGGCCCTGGAGGTCTCCAGTGCTGGCAGTGTTCCACTGATCATTAGAAGCACAGTCCTGACAGAGCCCACCAGCAGGTCCGGAGCCTGTCTGAGCAGTGGAACAGTGATGGGTGCAGCTGGCTATTTTACCTGCTGGAGAACAGCAAAACCCCATCAACGCTGCAGAGGGTCCAGGAGAAAGATCTGCACCATCTGCCCTGGCTCTGCTTCTGAGCAGGATGTTCAGGCCCCGTGGGGTCCCTCTGAAATAAAAACACCAGGGGTGTTGAGAGGGGTCACACCTGGTTTCTTCTGCTCCAGTTTGCTCATTGCTGAAGAACAGGTAGAGTGGGAATGATATAGCCCTGAGACCTGCAGGAGAGGGAA
>NW_010393804.1:0-1164 GCF_000710305.1 Buceros rhinoceros silvestris | reverse complement strand
GGGGGGGAGGGGGAGGGAGAGGGAGAAGGTATTTCTTTTTTTTTATGTTCATAGTGGACACTTATAATTCTTTGGCCTTCTGAGTTTGCCTGCCAAATAGCCCAGTTCAACTCAGCCAAGCATCTGTTGGACATTACTTTAGAATATTGTATCAAGTTCCTTTTTCTGATATCAAGTTCATTTATTCTGAGCAGTCTCAGTAATACTGAATTTCTAACAGCTGATGTATTTCTCTGGCTTCAATACTACCTGTTATAGAGCACCATTGGTTACTTGGGTGTTTTGGATATTGAGACGCAAGCCTCAACAGCAATGAGGCTAACACCTTTTCTTTGTGCAGGTCGGGTAAATTGCAGATTATTTCAGCAGTGCTGTCCCTCAGTGCCAGTTCCTTAACTACAACTCAGCTGATAATATCAATCCCCTTATGCTTACAACAACTCCTTGGCATTTATTTACACCACCATCCATATCAAAGCAAGTCACAACTACCCTCAGAGGCATAGAAAATGTAAATGCAGTGGTCACATTTTCAGATATATTGACCATATTTCGACTTTTACTGCTTATTCTATTTTTATTATTTCCCTTTGGCTAACACAGTCCTATTGCTGTTGCTGCAGAAATCTCCTCTGTAGTTTCCATTCTCTCAGGATTATTACTTTTATTTCTCATTCATTTGTGTGTCTTTATTCCCTTCTCATTTGAAATCTCCTGTATCTTTTTATCTTTTGCTAGAATAACATTGGTCAAGTGAAACCAGGACCATGTCTATTCCTCACATATACTCTGTCTACCCTCATACGTTGTAGGTGTCCATATTCCATTTTCATGTATATCTTTCATGCTTCAATCCCAAGACTGTGGTCCCGCCGCCCTCAAAAGAAAAAGAACCTTTGGAGGATGAAGAGCTAATAGAACAACATCCTATAATTTATGTTACTATGATTAAACTTCTACTATATGCGCCATACCCACTCCATTGAGAAGAGGGTGGAACTATATTGATAGTCCAACTGGAAAAAAAAAAACTTTCTCTGAAAAGAGCTAATCTGAACCCTTATACTGAAGTACAAATCTTTAAATATTTCTAAATGACCAAATAATTACTTAATACACTTAATATTCTTTCACATAACCTGCATATTACTTCATAAAAAAAAA